>NW_007736032.1:14021-31528 GCF_000696425.1 Galeopterus variegatus
TCCCTCCCCCCCTCCTCCCCCCCTTCTTTCCTCCTGCCACATAAGGACATAGTGGGACGGTGTCCATCTGCAAGCCAAGAAGCAAGCCCCTCCACCAGAAACCGAACTGGTCAGAACTTTCATTTTGGGCTTCCCAACCTCCAGAACTGTGAGAAAATAAATTCCTGTTGTTTAAGCCACACAGTCTGTGATATTTCTTAGGAGAGCCCTAGTAGGCTAAGACATCTAGTGAGATCTTTGTTGGACTTCTGACCTCTAGAAATGTAAGGCAATACATTTGTGTTGTTTAAGCACTAAATCTGTAGTAATTTGTTACAGAAGCAATGCGAAACTAATACATTTCCTATCATCAAATTTCCAGAGATGGCCAGCCCCCTCCTGCTGCTCAAATAGGAGCCAAGGAAGTGACCTACATCCCAGCACCCAGCCAGAAGCCACTGGCAGACTCCTCCTGCCACCCAAGCAGGAGCTGCGGGAGTAACTTATGACCCAGCACTGAACCAGAAACCACCGGCAGCCCCATCCCACCAACCAAGCAGTAGCCAAGGAAGCCTCCCATGACCTGGCACCCAGCCAGAAGCCCCCTGCAGCCTTTTCTAGTGACCCACACAGGAGCCTAGTGAGCCTCCCACAACCAACCAGGCACCTAGCTGGAAGCCCTTGGAAGCTCCACACACTGCTCAAACAAAAGACGGATGACTGTCTTGTGACCAGGCAGCACCACAAAAACTGTTTCTATGCAGGGGGTCCACCACAGCTACTGCCATAGCTGCTGCTGCCACAGAAATGGCTCACTGCCACAGTAACAACCAAGACCACCCTGCAGGCAGCCCACTGCACACTCAACTGCATCAACACAAGGGGAGTCACATGTACAGCCTGCAAATGGAGGAAGTCTTTCTCCTCATAGCCCACTCCACAGTAATAGAGAAAACAACTGTGCTACCAAATGACCAGGCATCAACAAAGAGACACTAGAAATACAAATAAACATGAAAATATGACACTACCAAAGGAATACAGGAACTCTCAAGTACCAAAACCCATAGAGCAGGAAACCCTGGGAAAGTCTGAAAAGAAATTATGAGCATCAATCTTAAGAAACCTCAAAGAGATAAGAAAAGGCTCAATTAGAGAACACAATGAAATGAGAAAAAGTGTCCAGGGTATGAAAGAGGAAATTTACAAAGAAATTAATAGCTTAAAAAAAGAATGTAGCAGAACTCCTGGAACTGAGGGATTCATTCAATGAGTTAAAAAAAACACAACTGAGAGCTTAAGCAGCAGGTTAGAACAAGCAGAAAAAAGAATTTCAGATCTCAAAGATGGTCTTTTTGAAATAACCCAGGCAGATAAAAAAAAAAGGAAGAAAAGATCTTTAAAACATCCTTTAAAAAGCAATAAAATACAAGGAATAAATAATAATAACAACCCAAAATATAAGTGGATTAAACTTTCCATTCCAAAGATACAAACTGACTGACTGGATTAAAAAGCTAACCCCAATTATACACTGTTTTCAAGAGACTCATCTCACCTGTAAAGACACACAGACTAAAAGTGAAAGGATGGAAAAAGGTATACCACACAAATGGAAACCAAAGACGAGCAGAAGTTCTAGTCTAATATCAGTTAAAACAGACTCTAAACCAAAAACTATAAAAAGAGACAAAGCCATTATACAATGATAAAGGGATCTATTCAGCAAGAAGACATCACAGTCATAAATATATACGAGCCCAACACTGGAACATCAAGATGTATAAAGCAAACATTATTAGACCTAAAGAAAGTGATAGACACCAAAACGATAGCAGTGGGAGACCTGAACACCCCTCTATCTGCATTGAACAGATAATCTAGACAACAAATCAACAGAAAAATGAAGGACTTAAACTACATCTTAGACCAATTGGAACTGGCAGATATCTACAGAACATTTCACCCAACAACTACAGAATATGCATTCTCATCAGCACATAGAACATTCTCTGGGATAGAACACATGTTAGGTCACAGATTAAGTCTCATAAAATTTTAAAAAATCAAGATTATTTCAAGTATATTTTCAAACCACAAGGATTAAAACTGGAAATCAGTAACAAGTGAGACTCAGGAAACTATGCAAATACATGGAAACTAAACAACAGGCTCCTGAATGACCTTGGGGTTCAACAAGAAATTTAACAGGAAATCAAAAAAAAAAATCTTTAATGAAAATAAGTACACATCATGCTAAAACCTGTGGGATACTACAAAAGAAGTACTAAGAGAAAAGTTCACTGCAATAAATGCTTACCTCAAAAGAATAGAAAGACTTCAAATAAACAATCTAATGCTATACCTCAAAGAACTAGAGAAACGAAAACAAGCCAATCCTAAAAGTTGTAGATGGAAAGAAATAAAGATCAGAGCAGAACTAAATGAAATAGAGACTCCAAAAATGATACAAATATCAAGGAAGCAAAAAGTTGGTTTTTGAGAAGGTAAATAGAATAGGCAAACCATTAGCTAGGTTAATAGAAAAAGAAGAGAGAAGACTCAAATTTAAAAAAATCAAAAATGAAAAAGGAGAGACATTACAACCAATACCACAGAAATGCAAAGAATCATTAGAGACTATTATAAACAACCATTTGCCAACAAATATGAAATCCTGGAGGAAATGGATAATTTCTGAACACATACAAACTACCAAGACTTAATCAAGAAGAAACAGAAAATCTGAACAGACCAATAACAAGCAAGGAGATTGAAGCAGTAATCAGCTGTCTCCCAAAAGAGAAAAAAGCCCAGGACCAGATGGCTTTACTGCTGAAGTCTATCAAACCTTTAAATAGGAATTAATACCAATTCTCTTCAAACTATTCCAAAAAATTGAAACAGAGGCCATTCCCCAAAACCAATTCTATGAGGCCAGCATCACTCTGATACCAAAACTAGACAGATATGACAAAAAAATAAAATTACAGTTCAATATCCTTGATGAACATAGACATAACAATCCTCAACAAAATATTAGCAATCAGAATACAGCAACACATCAAGAAAATTTCCACCATGATCAAGTGGGATTCATCCCAGGGATGCAAGTATGGTTCAATACACACATATCAATAAATGTGATATGCTACATCAACAAGATCAAGGACAAAAACCATATGATTATCTCAATAGACACAGAAAGAGAATTTGACAAAATTCAATATCCCTTCATGATAAAGGCCCTAGACAAATTACGTATAGAAGAAAAGAATCTCAACACAATAAAAGCTACATACAACAAACCAATTGCCAATATTATACTGAATGGGAAGAAGCTGAAAGCTTTTCTCTTAAGAACAAGAGCAAGACAAGGATGCCCACTCTCCCAACTCCTATTTAACATAGTATTGGAAGTACTAGCCAAAGCAATCAGGCAAGAGAAAAAAAAAAATGGTATCCAGACTGAAAAGGATGAAGTCAAGCTGTCCCTGTTTGTAGATGACATGATCCTATATATATAGAAAAACCTAAAGACTCTACCAAAAAACTCTTAGAGCTGATTAACAATTGCAGTGAAGTTTCAGTATACACAATCAACACCGATAATCAGTAGCATTTTTATTCTCCAATAATGAACCAGCAGACAAGATTTCAAAAAAGCAAGCCCATTCACAATAGTCACCAAAAAACAAACAAACAAAACACTTAGGAATCAATTTAACTAAGGAGGTGAAAGATCTCTACAATGAGAACTACAAAACACTAATGAAAGAAATTAAAGAGGACACAAAAATGTGGAAAGACCTTCCGTGCTCTCACATTGGAAGAATTAACACTGTGAAAATGTCCATTCTACCCAAAGTGATCTACAGATTTAACGCAATTCTCATCAAAATACCAATGACATTCTTCACAGAAATAGAAAAAGCAATCCTAACATTCACATGGAACAACAAAAGACCCTGAATAGCCAAAGCAATCCTGAGAAAAAAAATAAAGCTGCAGGCATTACACTATCCAACTTCAAATTATATTACAAAGCAATTGCAACCGAAATAGCATGTTACTGGCATAAAAATGAACACTTGGACCAATGGAACAAAATAGAAAACTCAGAAATCAATGCCCCTACTTACATCCAACTGATCTTTGGCAAGGCACCAACAATACGCACTGGGGAAAAGACGACCTCTTCAATAAATGGTGCTGAGAAAATTGGACATCTATACACAGAAGAATGAAACTAGATCTGTACCTCTCACCATATAACAAAATCAAGTAAAAATGGATTAAAGACTTAAGTATAAGACCTGAAACCATAAAACTACTAAAAGAAAACATAGAAGAAAAACTGCAGGAAGGCAGACTAGTAAAAGACTTTATGAATAAGACTCTAAAAACAGAAGCAACAAAAGAAAAAATAAACAAATGGAATTATATCAAACTAAAATGCTTCTGCACAGCAAAGGAAACTATCAACAGAGCAGAAAGACAACCTATGGAATGGGAGGAAATATTTGCAAACTCTACATCTGACAAGGGATTAATATCAAGAATATATAAGGAACTCAAACAACATCACAGTAAAAAAACAAATAATCTAATTAAAAATGGGCAAAGGAGCTGCATAGACATTTTTCAAAGGAAGACATACAGATGGCCAACAGGTACATGAAAAAATGCTCAATATCACTAATCATCAGGGAAAGAAAATCAAAACCACATTGAGATATAATCTCATGCCAGTTAGGATGGCCAGTATTAAAAAGACTGAGAAAAATAAATGCTAACAAGGATTTGGAGAAAGAGGAACCCTCCTACACCGTGGGTGGGACTGTGAAATAGTACAGCCATTGTGGAAACAGTATGGAGCTTTCTGAAATAACTACAGATAAAACTACCGTGTGATCCGGCAATCCCACTTCTGGGCATATACTCAAAGGACTGGAAATTATGTTGAACATGCACTCCCATGTTCATCATGGCTCTATTTACAATAGCAAAAATATGGAACTGACATAAATGTCTACCAACAGATGATTGGATAAGGAAATTGTGGTATATATAGTCAATGGAATACTACTCAGTCATATGAAAGAATGAAATTCTGCCATTTGCAGCAACATGGATGAGCTTGGAGAAGATTATGTTAAGCAAAATAAGCCAGACACAGAAAGAGAAATACTGCATGTCCTCAGTCATAACTGGGTACTAAGAAATAAGGAAAGGTGGGTTGGCCCAGTGGCGGACTCGGTAGAGTGCGGCGCTTGGGAGTGCGGCGGTGCTCCCGCTGAGGGTTCGGATCCCATATAGAGACCGGTCCGCTCACTGGTTGAGCGCGGTGCGGGCGCAACACCGAGGGTTGCGATCCCATTGCCAGTCACGAAAAAAGACAAAAAAGGAAAAAAAAAAAGAAATAAGGAAAGGTGGGTCGGCCCAGTGGCGGACTCGGGAGAGTGCGGCGCTTGGGAGTGCGGCGGTGCTCCCGCTGAGGGTTCGGATCCCATATAGAGACCGGTCCGCTCACTGGTTGAGCGCGGTGCGGGCGCAACACCGAGGGTTGCGATCCCATTGCCAGTCACGAAAAAAGACAAAAAAGGAAAAAAAAAAAAGAAATAAGGAAAGGAAAAGAAAGGAGGGAGGGAGGGAGGAAGGAAGGAAAGAAAGAAAAAGAAAGAACCACAGTAAGTCAATCTTTGAGAAGGAGAGAGCAAATCTATGATTACTACAGAGAAGAGGGGTTTGGGGAGAGATTGGGTAAGGGGCATAAAGAATAATTGTGATTTGTAATAATGAACTTGCTAATAATATTGATTTGATCAATACGTGTTGTACACAGGTTATGGTAGTTAACATTGTACCCCCAAAATATGTATAATCAATTATGCTTCAATAAAAAGTAAATAAATAAATTTCCAGTGATAGCTACCACATAGATTGGCACTATAACATGTTATTCGCTAGTTCATCTTTAATTAGCTTAAAACACACTCTAATTGGAGCATGCATGTAGACCTTAGATCAGAAATACAGCAAAAAGAATGATAGATGGACAATAATTACAAACATTGTACTATTAAATTAAAGTTTAATACTTTGTATTACTGCAAATAAAGGCAAAGCACTGCACAACCATTATTGCCCTCATTTTGCAGTTTTGGATTTTATTCATTTTGCTTTTAAAAAAAAAACTTTTAAAAGTCAGTTTTGAAATAGTTTTCCTTACTAGAAAAATCTGATTTGGAAACTTTAAAATTCTATGAATATAATGTTTCAGAAAAAATGTCAGATGATATGTAAATTATTGCTATTTGTGGAACATTTCACACTTATAATTTTATCGGAAAGCTATAAATTTTTTCCCACTATACATGAAGTATATGTAAAGCATATAATCAACATTTAGAAGAAGATTAAGGTAGAAGACATACCTTAATAGAGACTGGGAAAAATTTAACCCAAATAACCAAACGTCTAAAGTGATGTGAACAAAGACAACATTTTAACATTAACCAATAGTTTTTGAGTATTTAATAAACTCAAAGCTATACATTCCTGGGATCGAACAATTTATACACTAAGAGGTTTGTAACTCAGATGTTCTTAGGCTTTTTCCAGTTGTGCCAAGTAATAGCTGAGTCGATTTGAGCAAATACTTTCTCCTTTTCTCTGAACACTAATGTCTTTAAACTTTCTAAGTCAAATAACTGGACTCTTCTTTGTTATATTTTAACATCCTTAAACTTTTGCTTATCTAAAAGTTTTACTTATGTTGTTTAGTCTACCGATGTAAAATATTTAACACTGTGCTAACACAGAATGAACCCTTTATTTCTTGTCTACTCCTATTATTGTTTCCCCAGTAAAGTATGTCAGTTAGGTTTTGCTGTGTAACAAATCACCCCAAAATATGCTGGCTTAAAATAATTTCCATTTATTCAGCTTAGGTGTATTAGTCCATTACTGTTGCTTATAACAAAATACTTGGAACTGTGTAATTTATAAGAACATGAAATTTATTGCTTACAGATTCTGAGGCTTGAAAGTCCAAAGTCCATTGAGAGCCCTGGTGGTGGTGACAGTGATGGCAGATTATCATAGTGTAAAAATGGTGGAGTAGAGAGAGATATAGCTCCTCCTGCACTCTCATTCTGAAGCCCTCGGAACTATGCCCATGACCACCATTTTTAACCCATTTACTACACAAGGTCCTCAAAATCTAATCACCTCTTCAAGGCCCCGTCTTGCAATTACCATAATAGCATTTCCCACCCTCTTAACAGTTGCAGTGGTGATTAAGTTTTGGGGGGACATTCAACCCAAGGCATTAGGGTTCCATAGGCCAGCCGGGTGGTTATTTTTATATAAGCCAGTTCGGCTGATTCTCCTGGGCTTATGCCTATTAGCAGCAACAATGTCAAAGGGGCTGGATGACCTAGGATTGCTACATTCTTATGTCTGACAGGTTGTGGGCCATAGAAATTGGGATGGTGGGAACAGTGGATCATCATCCAGCAGGTTTGGCTTGGTCTTTATCATATGGTGATCAATCACAAGGTTCCCCAGAGTAGCAAGAGGGCCAGCCTCATTTAACATGTATTTTTTTAACCTCTGTAAGCATCATGCTTGCTAATGTCCCACTGACCAAATCAAGGCCAGCTCAAAGTCAATATGGATGGGTACTACCAAAGGACATGGAGGGGGCTGAAGTTTGTGGTCAGTTTTGCAATGAACCACACAGACCTTTCTGTCCAAGTTTGAGGCCCACATATACTTACAGTATTATTCATCATCACCCTTGGGATGCCTCCCATGCACCCTAACATATAATATCTAAAGTTAAACCTGCTCATTCTCTAGAATTTTAGAGAATTGAAGCTACTTTCCAGTGATTTTCTCATACCAGAGTACTGAAAGTCATCTCTGATTATATCTTTCCCTTCCTCAACTATCCATTCAGTTACCAATTTCTTTGGATTGTGTCTTCTGCAAATCTTTTTAATCCATCCTCTCTCTCCATCCCCACAGCTACCACACAAACTCACTCCACCATCATCTCTTGCCTGGAGATATAACTTGCTAATTCCAATAGTTGAACAAATTAATATTCTGCATTCTTCTTCTCTTGAATCTGTTCCTTACAGTACAGCTATATAATTTATAAAATGCAAACCTGATTATGTCACATTGCTGTTGAAAAAACAATACTAGGCTAAGGGGTTTGAAAAAGGGGGAGGTTGTATGGAGAAAATAGAAACAAGGAGACCGGTTTTTCAAGAAGTTGGGTAGTGATAAAACTGGAGAAGTGTGTGTGTGTGTGTGTGTGTGTGTGTGTGTGTGTGTATGTGCGCGCGTGCGCGCGTGCAGGTGTGTGTGTGTGGAGGTTACTTTTTTATTAGAAGATAGGATTGTGTTTGTAAGTAGAAATCTTTGGAAATTAGAGACAGGGAGAACCAAGGGAACAAAGTCCAAAAAGAGGCAGAAGAAATGGAATTCAGAGCATAAGTCGGGGTTCTGGGATCAGATGATATAGGCTGGTCAGTGTATTTAGATTTTATCCAGTAGACAATTAATACACAGTGCCTGGAATATAATGTACAATTAAACATTTGTTGAATAAATGAAGGAATAAACTAACAAACATTTTGATGAGGAATGTTACATAATACCATCTGTTTTTCAAAAATAAGTCTGGTTTAAGAAGAAGATGACATTGGAAAAATGAGATTTGAGTCAGAGAAACTATTCGGGCATTATGTACATTATTTCACATTAACAACAAGGGTCTGGACTAGGACTGGAGAAGGGGAAAGGAATACTGTATCAGGGAAACATTTCATAGAGTTGGTGACCACCTAGAGATGGCGCAAGGTAAACCGGTGTGAATTGCATTTAGACAGGCTGTAAAATTTCTAGACCAAGAATCTGTAAACATATTATAGGAAAAGCACATTTAAGGGTTGTTGAGAGGAAGATGAACAACTCGGTTTTGGACCTCCTAGATTTGCAACCAGAGCAAGGCTCCATGTTCTGACACAGAAAATAGCTGGAAGAAGGTTTCCTTGCTGCCATGGTCTTCATCCCATTTTCTGTCTGAGATATCTTTGCTCCATTCCAATTATTTACCTCTTACTCATGTTGAGAACATCTCTTAGGCTGTCATCCCTAATCTGCTAAGTCGGATTTAACCACTCTTTCCAATTCCCTTCGACAACACTTTATGTCCCTTTTTAAGCAATTACTTCACAATGACCTATATTATAGTGAGTTTACACATCTTTCCCTCTTATTAGATTGGAAGCTTCCTAAGATGAGTGGTGGAGGCTCTGAAGTCATCTCTTATTTACCTGTATGGTCTACAATACTTCCACATCTAATCAATCTCAATGCCTGGAATATAGGATACACTTAATAAAAGCTTCCTAAATAAATAGATACTAGCAGCATTTTAAAATATTCTCTTCTTCATGCATGTCTCATAAACGACAGAATCTATGTGATTTTTATAGTGCACAACAGAGACAAATGTCTAGGCAAATGAAATATGAACAGAAAAAAATGGTGAGGAAGTTAGAAAAATTTACTCATTGTTAAATTAAAAATGAATTAAATCATAATAATGTTATTTCCATGGTAAAATAAGAAGAGCACTGAGTGGAAGTCATAAAACCTGGGACCTAATCCTACTCCCCACTGTTTGGCTCAATTACTTGCAAAATGTTGATAAACCTGTTTGGCTTCAATTTCTCAATTACAAATTATGTAGGATAGTCTCTAAGATCTTCAAGGATTCTTCAATTGCAGCCATTTTTGGCTTTAAGTACTTATTTTGTGTACATCAAATAAAATATCCTGATCTAAAGGGATCAAAAGAAAGACAGTATAGTTAGGAAGCATTGCAGTGAAAACACAACATTTTTTGAGGTGCCAGTGCAAAACTTCTAGATGCTATAAAGCATCTTCAGCCAATGGACACAGTTACAAGTGACAATATATAAATGTGTAAAGGCCATATCTGATATTCAGGAAGCTCAAATACTCACTCTCTGTGCCTAACTTCACTTACATAATTCTGGAACAGTTCTGCACATAGTCTAGAGGAGGACAGTTTATGTGCCAGGATCCACCAAACTTAGCCTTCAAATTCAAGGTTTAAATGTATACATAATAAAATTTCTGATCATGACATGATGATGAAGACTTGAATCTCTCTGCTCCTCCTCACTAAGTACAACTATAAACTCTTGGAAATAACCCAAGAAACAACCAAAGGAGAACTTTGAAGGGTGGTAGAGGAAGGCCAACTGGATAGATACTCCAGGGCTAAAGGAACTGTGCAGCAGGAGGGTGTCTTACCATCCTACCACCAATAGCAGAAGGTGACCCAGGCCTAGCAACAAAAGGCAGCCCAGACCAGCTCATTTCACCACAGATTGAATGACAGTACCTCTGATAACAATGTGTTGACCTAGCAGGACAGCAAGGCGAATCCATCAGAAGTCCCACTTAATAATAAGCAGCTACAGGAAACACTCTCATTTCTCACTAGTCTGATAACTTCCCTCTCCCATTCAGAAACACCATGCATCCAGGGACGCTGGCAAGGTGGACCCCTCTGTTGTGGATTGAATGTACCCCCAAACTCATTGAAACTTAACCCCCACTGTAATAGAGTTAAGAGTGTAGGAAATCTAATCATGGTATTTGAAAAGTGGGGGTTTTGAGAGGTGAATAGATTGTAAGGACTGTACCCTTGTGAATGGATTAATCCCTTGATGGTTTAATGGGTGGTAATGGGCACGGTTCTGATGGCTTTAAAAGCACAAGTGAGAAGCTTAGCTCTCTCTCTTGCTCAGCCATTCCGCCATGTGATGTCACTACAGAGTTGCCACCAGGAAATGCTCATCTCTCCTGCCAGATCTGAGATTCTCCTCTCCCTCATGAAGACACCACACAGGTGTGCGGGACAAACATAGAGAATCATGCCCCAAGAATTTCCCTGCCTGGGAAGCACTCTCTCTCATAGTCAGGGGATAGCCCACCACTACAAGCTCCCAGCTCAGGGGGCACTTTTTGTCTAATGGGTCTGAGAATCCCTTCACCTATCTAGAGGGACAAGGAAGCTTGGCTTTGGTAAGCTCCTTTAGACCTCTCAGGTAGCATCAGCAGGGACCAGTAAAAGCCCTAGTAGCATGAAATCAACCAAGCAGACCAACATAGCACTACATAGTCTCTGGAAATTAGACTGTAATTTGAATAATGGAGTAGTCCAGGACCTGCATGCCCAACCTAAACAAGGTGCTTTCCTGCTAAAATAAAATAATTTAAATGGGACCCAGAGTTTCCTAATAGTCAAAATGTCCAGAATACAACAAGAAAAAAATCATCATTATACCAAGAACCAGGGAAATCATAATTCAAGAAAAGACAATCATCTGATGCTAACACTGAGTTAAATAAAATGTTGGAATTATCTCACAAGAATTTTAAAGCAGCCATCATAAACAGGCTTCAAAAATAATTATGAATTCTCTTGAAATGAAAGAGAAATATGGAAAATTTCAAGAAAGAAACAGAAGTTAGAATAAAGAAACAAATGTAAATTGTTGACCTGAAAAAAACAATAAGCAAAATTTTAAAAACTTGGTGAAAGGCCTCAATAGTAGAGTAAAAATAACTGAGGATAGGCCATGAATTTGAGGACAGAACAATAGAATGCATCCAATCTGAACAGCAAAGAATATAGGCTGAAAGAAATGAACAGATCCTTGGAGACCTGTGAGACAATAACAGAAGACTGAACGTGCTTATTCCTGGAGTCCCAGTGAGAGGAAAAAGGCAGAGGGGATGAAAGAGTTTTTCAAAACATAAGGCTGAAATTTCTCAAATTTGGCAAAAGACACAAACCTACAGATTCACAAAGTCAAGAAAATTCACAGGACACGTCATAATTAAACTTCTGATACTAAAGACAAAGAAAAGATCTTGAAAGAAGCCAAAGAGAATGAATCGAATACCTGAATTCATGGCAGCCATAGGGAAGTAGCACAGTATTTTTCAAATGCTGAAAGAAAAGAACCATCAGTCGCAAAGTCTATATTCAGTAGTGAAAAGGTAATAAAGACATTCTCAGACAAAGGAACTGAAAGGATTTGCCCGTAGCAGACTCACCATAAAGACTGGCTAAAGAGCCAGTGCTGTGATACCAAATAGTTTGTATCAGGGTCTGTACAGTAGCTTGCCTTCAAGAATTTTATACTCCAAGGGTGGAGGCTCTTTTAGGTAATTTCAGTGAAATAGAGTGAAGTGAAATGACACAGCCAGTCACAATGTACTTTTACGAGGCACAAAAAGTGGGAGGCAGTAGGCCTAGGCATTGGTGCCTGCAGGAGATGTTTTCCAAGTGGAGCTAGAACCAACTGCAGAGGGAAGCTAGTGGGAGAATCTCAGAGGAAGGATAGAGCTACAAAGTGGGGAGCACTTTGTACAGAACAAATAAGAGAACAAAGGCTCTGGTGAAAGCTAGGCAAGGACAGACCCAAGGCTAATCCCTGTGCTGGAAGCAGTGTGGAGGGCTTTTTTCACAGTAGAAGAATATAAGGAAGAACTTCATTGTAGATCCTGTGTGGGTCTGGACAAATCACTCAGTGGAAATGCCAACTATAGGGGCTGATTGATTTTAATGAAAAAAGAAGATACTCGATTTGTCAAGCTACTGTACCTAGTAACAAAAAAGATAAAAACATCCAAAAGTACCCTTTGAGAACCTTGTAATTTTCTGCAATGGGGAAATTCTTAATTTCTTTTTAACATTCAAATGACAGACCCATTCTGAAACTCAAAGAAAAAATGAACCAAATGAGTAGTTTACAATGAAGTTGTTTTCCATTAGGGTGACTGGAAGTTTTTTATTCCTTTTCCTTCACTTGAAAAAAACAACAACAACCAGACATTAATGTTTTATAGCAAAACTCTTTGCAATTTAGCTACCAGAGGAATTTTATTTTTATACTAAAAATGCAACACAGTTTATAAAATTATTTTTTTATGCAGAAACATTTGTTTGCCATTAAAGTGAATATGTTTCTGTCTGTGATACGTACAATAAAATGTAATGAAAATATGACGGTTTATGGAATTGCTGGTATATAATTTTTGGCACCTGAATAGGCAACAGTGATCAGCAAGTGCTTTCTGAATCACAGTACAATAAAATGCCTTCCCACATAGGCCTTATAGTAAGCAGATCAGTAGCCAAAGACAATTCATAATTTTGTTGAGGTCATGTATGTTTCCTTTGGGAGGAAAATACATCTTTCAGCTCCTCTTTTGAAATATCTCTCATCTCTATCCCTTCTCCATTGCTACTACTAGAATCACAGCCCATTTACTTTCTCTCTCTCTCTCTCTCTCCCTCAGCTTACCAGCTGGTTGCCAAATTTTGATCACCTTTATCTTGTGAATCTACTCCCTTCTCTTTACTCTGTGTTGCCTAGTTGAAAAAGCACCATTTATCATCTCACGATCACAGTATATTGCTGAACAACCCTAGTTTTATCCTTTCAAACCATCCTTCACATAACTAAAAAAGTAAGTGGTCTTTCCAAAACATTCATCTCGTCATATGTTCCCTCTGCTTAAAAGCCTTGAGTGGTTTGCAATTGCTTTTATGATAACATCTAAATCCCATGGCATGGCACCAAATGCTTTTATAGGGTGAATCCTAGCCATTTTTCTAGAAGGTTTTCTCCTGCTGGTACTTCCCTCAAATCCCACGTTCTGCCATATGGAACTATTTGCAATTTTATAATTGGGCCTGGCTTTTTCATCCCACTGTGTCCCTGTACAGATTCTCTTTGGACTTGAATATCCTCCCCCATGCTTTGTTTCTTTGTAGTACTGATGAATTCTTATTCATGTTTTTAAGACTCTGTATTAATTTGCTTGGGCTGCCATGCAAAGATCCACAAACTGAGTGGCTTAAACAACAGAAATTTATTCTCATGGACCTAGAGGATAGAAGTCTGAGATCAAGGTGTCAGCAGGGTTCATTCCTTTTAAGGACTATGAGGAATAATCTGTACCATGATGCTAGCTTCTGGTGGTTTGCTGGCAATCTTTGGCACTCCTTGGCATGTAGAAGCATCACACTGACCTCTACCTTCATCTTCACATGGCGTTCTCCCTCTGCAGATGTCTATGTCCAAACTTACTTTTGTATAAAGTCACCAGTTATGTTGGACTATGGCCCACCTTATTGACTCCATTTCAACTTGATTATCCATGTAAAATAGCTATCTCCTAAGAAGGTCACATTCAGAGATACTGGGGGTTAGAAATCCAACAAATGAATTTGGTGGGGCAGGGGGACAAAATTCAATCTATAACGTTCAGCTCAAATAAAACATCTATGGCATCTCCTATAATCCCTCTCTCAAAGAAAGTATCTTCTAATTGCCTCCTTTGTGCACCCACCTTTCAAAAAACACTTAGTACATATGATTCATAATTTTTGGTTTGCAAATTGTGTGTAGTATTATGCACTATTATATACTAAAATTGCTAGTTTTTCCTAGTATACTGGGAATATGTCTACACTATCCAAAGCTATATACAGATTCAATGCAATCCCTATCAAAATCCCAATGGCATTTTTCATAGACATAGAAAAAGCAATTCTAAAGTTTGTTTAAAACCACAAAAGATCTTGTGTACCCAAAACAATCTGGAGAATAAAAAACAAGGTGAGAGGCATCACACATCCTGATTTCAAATTATATTACAAAGCAATAGTGATCAGAGAAGTATGGCACTGTCATAAAAATAGAGATATAGACCAATGGCACAGAATAGAGAACCCACGAATAAGCCAGCATACATGTTCAATTAATTTTTGACAAGCCCACCAAAAAGACACAATGGTGAATGGATAGTCTCTTCAATAAATGGTACGTAGAAAACTGGATAGCCACTTGCAAAGAATAAAACTTGGCCCTTATCCTACACCATATATAAAAATCAACTTGAAATGAACTAAAGACCTAAACATGAAATCTAACATAAAATTCCTAGAAGAAACCATAGCGGAAAAAGTCTTTGATATTGGCTTTGGCAAGGATTGTTTTGGATATCTCACCATAAGCACAGGCAACAAAATCAAAAATAAACAAGTAGCACTATGTAGATCTAAAAAGCTTCTGCACAACAAAGGAAACAATCAACAAACTGAAAAATCAGCCAATGGATTGAGAGAAAATATTGGTGAACGATATGTCAGATAAGGGGTTAATATCCAAATACTACCCAAAGCCGTATATAGATTTAATGCAATCCCTATCAAAATCTTAACTGCATTTTTCACACAAAAAGAAAAAGCAACTCTAAAAGTTGTGTGGCCCTTTGTATTCTTTGGAACATAGATCTAAGAGTAGAGCAATTGACTAAAGGATAATATAAATGTTGTTTTCATCAAAGACGAATAGAAACCCTCTCAATAACAACCTGGTCTGGACCAGGAAGACTGTGACAGAAATAAGAAATGAACCAGAAACAGTTTAGATGAAATTAAAATGATTTGACCAAGAATATAATCTATTTGTTCATTTTTCCTATGAGCAGAATCTTCCATTACATGAAGAATAATAAAAGAGAAATTAAAATGTTTGGAATCTCTGTTATCTGTAAACCTTTAAGGTCCTGTTTACCTAATTGGATTATAATGAAACGTAAACAGTGAGGGTCTGGTCATGACATTGGGCAGACACAGTAATCAGCTGGGTTCCAACTGTAGGAAAAATTTCCACCAGAACCTTCCCAAGTTCACTCACAAGATAATAATTCTTTCCCTGGGGCAATCAACACTTCTAAATAACATATCAAGAGAATGTGAATTGTATTTCAAGGTTAACTCAGCAGTGTTCTCATAGATTTAAAACAGAGAAATATGATCTATATTTGGAGCCTAAGGTCTGGGTCCACCTCATTATTTTCAACATTCCCTTAATTTCATTTGCATTTAAATCACACACCAATACATCCTTAAATTCTGTTTTTTTCCACGATGCACAGCATGGTGTCAAGCACAGAGGAAGTGCTTGGTGAATAAATATTGACAGATGGATATCTTTTCAGGGCTTTTTTATTTCACAGTTTCATGGGCATAATAAAATGATCATAGTTTCCAAAGCACTTTAAAATAATTTAGATATAATTAAGTGAATCCTTAAAAAGGAATAATGATGTCTGGCTCAGTAGCCATCTTGAAAACAAATGCTAGTCACTATCATGGAGTTAAGGCTCTGTTCAGCATGACCAGAGGACCATGAAGTTCCTACTTCATAGAGAACAGAGTTTACTGCCCTTCTGGAGTCTGTCCTTAGGTGAGGAGGAGCTGGAGAAAAATGTCTTCTTCCACTTCTTTCTATTCTTGTTACTATGACTGTTATTCTTACCTGTTTTTTCAAGTTATGTATTAGCTGCTTAAGGAGTCTCCCTTCCCTCACTCCAATGTGTTTTTTACAGCGCTTCTCTAAGAGTGACATTTTAAAAATGCAAATCTGATTTTGTTGCTCCCCTGATTTTGGAGTTAAAGACTATCCATCGTTCTTCAATTAAGATCACGACCCTTAACTTTCAATGCCCTGAGTGTTTAAGACCTCCTTCTCTGGACTTTTTACTCATCAGGAGTCTCCCTTCCCTCACTCCAATGTGTTTTTTACAGCACTTCTCTAAGAGTGACATTTTAAAAATGCAAATCTGATTTTGTTGCTCCCCTGATTTTGGAGTTAAAGACTATCCATCGTTCTTCAATTAAGATCATGACCCTTAACTTTCAATGCCCTGAGTGTTTAAGACCTCCTTCTCTGGACTTTTTACTCATCACTATGCCCCATCTCCTCCAAGCTCTCTACACTCAACTGCAGTGCACTTTGTTATTTCCTGACGCTGCTAAGCTCTCTCCTGCCCACGGTGCTCCCACATCCTGATGTGTCTTCCCTGACCCTCTGCTCTGACCCAGCGAAGCTAGCTGAGGTCTCAGTTCGATGTCATTTCCTCCAGAAGTCTTCCCTCTCCTGTCAGTCTGGGTTAGGTCTTCCGGATTAGCCAGTGGTGTCCTCTCTGGTAATGCTCAGCACATTCATATTCGTTTTTTAAATGTTTTTCATCTCCATCCCCTAGACTCATGCCTTCTCTACTTCATCAGTCAATCATGCAATCATATGCATGGCACTGAGCAAATAATTAATAAACATCTGCTGACTTAAATAAGTCAATGAATAAATTTCCACCTGGAAGCTGAAGTAATCATTCTAGGAAATTCTGAGTTATGTGACTCTTCTGCTCTCTTCAATAGCTTTTCCATAGCCCTCAGGACAAAGTCCACATCTAAGCCTGGTATTTCTCACCCCATTGTACCTTTCCTTACACCTTGCTCTCCTCCACTGTCCTTTCACTGTATATTTCAACTCTACTAAATTATCTTTGATAACTGTTCTCTTTTGCCTTACATATTTGCATATTCT
>NW_007736032.1:31883-35700 GCF_000696425.1 Galeopterus variegatus
CTTGATATAATACACTTCCACACATTCAGAAAAGAGTAAGTATAATTAGTAAAATCTTGGTCACACCTCATTAAATAAATAATAAATACTCTTGTGAGACACAATGTACAGACTATGGCATTAGAATATTCCTGTGAATCTTTCTAGCAGAGAGCTGACAGGCCAATAAGATCTCACTAACTTTTAGTGGCTCTTTGAATACTAACACTGATAACATCTTGTTTAATTGGGTTCACGTGCATTTACAATTCTCAATTTCTTTGAATCACATTCTCTAATAATTGTGTACAGCTCCTGGCAATAAAAATGAGGCCATTTTTTCACTGGATGAATCTATGTAAATGTTTTATATATTGTAGCAGTTTGACTTTATTAATCAAGGATAATGTAAAACACTTAATGGAAGCATTTGGGAAGCTTAAACCACTGTAGTGCAGAGAAGAAATATTTGGGAGATAGCAATAACAACAGTAAGAATTAGTGTGTTGTGAACAGTGGAACAGATGGGAAATCATTTGATATTTTAAAAATGAACTTTTTTTCAGATTCAGGCAATTACACAAGCTTGTTGTAGACAATACAGAAAAATCTATGAGGAATTAAAGCCTCTAATAATATTACCATGTAGAGGTAATTGAACAGAACATCAGAAGTTTGCTGTGTTCTATTATTTTTATATCTTGTATTTATAGAGTTTCAGAAGTATAATGATATTTGGTTTACAATTTTAAAACCTTCTTTTCTTATTTAGTATTATCTCCTATGCATTTTTTTTATCTTTTGGAAATTCACATAGAAAGCATAACTTTTCTTTGAAAACAAACATGATTTTTTTTTTTTTTTGTCTTTTGTCTTTTTCCGTGTCCGGCAACGGATCGCAACCCTNAGAAGTTTGCTGTGTTCTATTATTTTTATATCTTGTATTTATAGAGTTTCAGAAGTATAATATTTGGTTTACAATTTTAAAACCTTTTCTTATTTAGTATTATCTCCTACGCATTTTTTTTTTATCTTTTAGAAATTCACATAGAAAGCATAACTTTTCTTTGAAAACAAACATGATTTTAATTGTACCATAATAATACAATTATATACAATTATGATTAATTTATTAATTAATTCTCTAATCATTTAATACTCGAGAAATTTCTTATATTCTAGCATTATGAGTAGCAAGCACCATTGCCCCCAAATAACTCTGTACATATTTGATTATTTTATTAGCATGGATTACTAGAAATGTAGTTACTAGATCACACATGAGGCATATTTTAATGCTTTTGAGATTACTGTTAAATTGCTTTTTCTAATGGTGTGTAGTATACACTTTAATCATTTATTTATGGAATACCATTTTTCAACCCATCAATATTGGTCACTTTCAAAACATCATGCCAACTTCATAATTTGAAAAGGTAAATCTTGGATATGAAATAAAACAACAAAGCAGGGAAACATGCCATTCATACATATTTGAAAAGGTTAACTAAGGATAATGACCGCACTGTTTGTTCACATATACAATTTCCTTTTAAAAATATCCTCTGGGAAAATCACTTTGTTAAACCAAATAAGAGCTACCTCTACTCACAGATATATAACCATTAACACACATGCGTGCACACACACACACACACACGCATTCTATTCCTCGTGCAGCTGTGTGAATTCAAGTATATTGAGAACATCATTTTTTTGATCAAAAAATCAAAATAATGTTTTTGCACTCT
This sequence comes from Galeopterus variegatus, assembly GCF_000696425.1. Classification (NCBI taxonomy): domain Eukaryota; kingdom Metazoa; phylum Chordata; class Mammalia; order Dermoptera; family Cynocephalidae; genus Galeopterus; species Galeopterus variegatus. The sequence goes on from NW_007736032.1 coordinate 33,614, forward strand.
ACTTTTCCCACTCTAAGAGCTGACTAGTATTTATTTGCATATGACTGCCTTGTCGTTGGAGTAAAGCAGAGAATATAGAATTTTGAATTTGTATGTGCTCACAAAGAGTAAAAAAATAGCGAAGTCATTCCCGTACCACTCCATTTCTCTTCTGCTTGTTTGATGACAGAATCAATGCTATTCCTCTCCAAAGCAGTCATCGAGGATAAAATTGAAAGCATTGTGACTGTGTCTGGTTATTCTAACGATGACAAATAATGAAGCATTATCATTAGCAAGTATTTTTACCTGAGTAGATAGTGACTAAATATAAATCCTTCCTTTACAGATTTTGGCAGGAAACAGAAAAATAAATGCTGATGTTTCAGGATGCATGTGGCCAAAGAATGAGAAAAAATCAAGCATTTTCATGATGGGAAAGCCAAAGATTAGGTACCTCCATGATCCCTGGCTATACTCCCTCCAAGCTGCACTGGAGAAAAATCAGTTTGCTTCTGGTTGGCCAAGATGGATCCCAGTAGCCATCCAGAAGAGGTGATGTGTGGTTTTAGTGAGCTCAGGTGAGGAGAGTGGCATTTGGGAGTAGCCTAAAGTGGCAGACATAGCTTCAACATCTGTCCTACCACCTAAGTTTCCCACTCACCAAAATTCGTACCTTTGAAAAGCCTGATTTAATCCACCAAAACATGCAACATTTCCCTTGAATTCTCCAAAGAATTTTTGAGAGATCTTANGCCAAAGAATGAGAAAAAATCAAGCATTTTCATGATGGGAAAGCCAAAGATTAGGTACCTCAATGATCCCTGGCTATACTCCCTCCAAGCTGCACTGGAGAAAAATCAGTTTGCTTCTGGTTGGCCAAGATGGATCCCAGTAGCCATCTAGAAGAGGTGATGTGTGGCTTTAGTGAGCTCAGGTGAGGAGAGTGGCATTTGGGAGTAGCCTAAAGTGGCAGACATAGCTTCAATATCTGTCCTACCACCTAAGTTTCCCACTCACCAAAATTCGTACCTTTGAAAAGCCTGATCTAATCCACCAAAACATGCAACATTTCCCTTGAATTCTCCAAAGAATTTTTGAGAGATCTTATAATGTATAATAAAATAACAAGGTAATAAAGTAAAAAACACCAGGGTAAGAAGGGTGGGATAGGTGGGGACGGGGGTGTAAGAAGAGCTGCATAATGAAACTCAGAAAAAGTTGTAAAGCTTGTTCTCTGAACATGATTTGTGTTTGTATTGAGTCAGAAATGTTATTCCCATAAGGGGAAAGATTTAACAATTCATCAAGTCTTGTCTCCTCTGTCATGGAAGCCCTCTCAATTATACTCAAGTAAAGAACACAGTCTGAGGAAAAGAATGCTTCATAGGCAACTCCAGATTAGCATGAAAGAAATTAGTTATGTCTTCAGCCCTGTCTGCGGTAACAGGCACAGTGAGAGGTGTGATTTCTAAGGAATGAGTTCTTTGGTTTTTGTTTATAGTATGAAAACATGCCTTTGTTGTATAAATTTTGTACTTAAAATCTAAACATAATAGACATCTTAAAAGGTATAAATATTCATGAAATTATCACAATTTCTATAGCATTTACTATGTGTTCTGCACACTGCTAAATACTTTAAATACATTACCTCTTTTAATACTCAAAACCATATGAAATCAGTGTTATTTTTATCTTCATATTATTATAGATGAAATAAGTGAAGCTTAGTTCAGTAATTAAGTTATGATAGTTCATAACTAGTAAATAGCCAACTCTCTGATTTGAATTAACATTTTATAGTGAAACTTTCCTATGACTATGGTTATTTAATTTTAATTAAACAAAATTTAGCTCAGGGATTATGAAAATTAGAGAAAATATCTATTCATCTTTGTAGTTATTGTCTTATATTTTTGCATTAGTGTCCTAAAATATACTTTTATTGTTAGCTTATTGCAAGAATTCATAATGACTTCGGTACTGTGTCTTTGGAGATTTCTGATAATTGAACACAGAGGGAGCTCAGGAGTCCCCCGCACACCCCCTTTTTAGAAAAAGTTTTTCTTGAAATCTTTATTCCTCATCCATGTCAAAACATTTAT
>NW_007736032.1:36429-39415 GCF_000696425.1 Galeopterus variegatus
AACTCTTACCAAATGACTTTATATGTCTACCACTTAGCATATACCTTCATATGACTGTTGGTTATTATTATTAACCAATATAACAACAACGCATCTTGGAATATTTCACAATCTAATGGGTAAGATGGAATAAGTCCAGAAATACATATAGTTGTTAATACATTTTTTCCTTTTTTTCAACTTTATTGAGTTATGATTGACAAATAAAAATTGTTTATATTTAAGGTGTACAATGTGATGTTTTGATATATGTATACATCGTAAAGTTATTTTCACTGTTAAGCTAATTAATATATCCATCGCCTCCCATGCTTGCCATTTGTGTGTATGTGTGGTGAGAACATTTAAGATCTACTCTCTTAGCAAATTTTGAGTATATAATGTAATATTATTCTCACTTATTTGTGGGAGCTAAAAATAAATAAATAAATAAATACACAAATAAACGGGGGAGCGGGGAAGAATACACAACCATCACAATTCCTTGAACTTGTTAAGGCAAGTGAACAGATCGATGTTGATGGTGGAAGGGGGAAGAGGGAGGGGGAAGGGAGGAATCAGTAAAGGGACATGGAAATCAACTACATTCTATATTGTAAAAATAAATAAATAAATAAATAAATAAAAATTTATAGTCACTCTGCTGTACATTCAATCTCCAGAACTTATTTATCTGGCATAACTGAAATTTTGTACCTCTATGTTTTGTGTGTGTGTGTGTGTGTGTTTTATTTATTTATTTAGATCTTTTATTTTTTCTTTCTTTTCTTCTTACTTTTTTAAACTAATTTTTTATCAAAACATATTGATTATACATATTTATGAGGTACAGAGTTATATTTCAGTACATGAATACAATGTGCAATGATCTAATCAGGGTAATTAGCATATTTATCACTGCAAAACGTAATCATTTCTTTGTGATGTGAACATTTGATCTCCTTTCTTCTAGTCATTTGATAACATGCAGTAAATCATTGTTAATTATAGATTCCTGGGTCAACTGTACACTGATAAAACCAATGACAGTCTTTACAGAAATAGACAAAACAATCCTAAAGTTCATATGGAAAAACAAAAGACTTTAACTAGCTAAAGCAATCCTGAGCAAAATTTTGTACCTTTGGACCAATATCCTATGGAGAGCCATTACCCCCTCCCTCTGGCCCTGGTAATCACCATTATACTCTCTGCTTTTATGAGTTCAACTTTTTTAGATTCCATATATAAGTGAGATCATGCGGTATTTGTTATTCTGTGGCTAGCTTATTTCACTTAGCATAATTTCCTCTAGATTCATCCACGTTGTTGAAAATAACAAGAGTTCTTTTATTTTTAAGGCTAAATAGTATCCCATGGTATATATATGTTAACTGCTTTCTAAATAATCAGGGAAATAAAATGGCATTTGCATGACTATATGTATGTGTTTTGTCCATTTGGTCCATTTTCCCAATTAAATTGTAAAACATTTCAAGATATAAATTGTTATTACATTTGCTTATGGCATGTTAGATAAAAAAAGTAATAATAATACTTTAAATGTGTAGGATCCATTTTACAAATCTACACAATCTCTGTCATGAAATATAAAGCCTTGTTATCATCAACTAATTAGACTTTAGCTTTTAATAACAGTGTTTCTCAGTGTTTCTGAGGCCCATCAACTACTTTCTTCAGAATAATATGAGTCATTTTAAGAAGAACAGTTTTGGGAGAAAAGGTTCTTAATTTAAGTTGCTGGTTTTAAATGATTTAGCATATATCTTTTTATTTGCTCTTTCTTATTTTACAGAAGAATCTAAAATTTGTTTAGTCTCTCGAGTTGCAGTCATCACTGTCCAAACTGTTTCAATGGAAATACAGGTATAACCATAGTTATGGACTATGAATAGGTTATGGTCCAAACTTTTGTGTTTAAAATTTAGAAACAATTTTCTTAGAAAAGAGGTCCACAATCACCTCCTTCAGAATAACCCGGGGTGTTTTCAGAAATGCAGGATCTCGGGCTTCTTGTCACACCAACTACATCAGCATCTCTGAGGGGGGTGCTCAGAGATCTCTATTTTAGACAAACTAGTGAATTTAACCCACACGAAAATCAGAGGAAAAAACGTGTTTCTTTTTTCTTCAGTTCAGAGCTGTGGTTGTTAGAGACATAGTGTTCAGGTGGGGAGGCAGTGCTAGCTAGCACAATTCCTTCTGCAGTCAGCAATCCTTTGCTAAGATAATGCAGTCTTTGTCAAGGTCAAAAAGTTCTGAGGCTCTGTGTGGTGCCCTACAAGCCCAAACTCCTTTCCAACACAAGTCTCTGGAGGATAGAATTCTGGAACTGGCATAAGAAGGAAACAGTACAAAACAGAAGGCATAAAATTGATGCCCTAAAAGCAAATGATTGCTTTATTTAATTACTTCCCTGGTGTCTGTCTAAATTATGAAGACTCAATATTTCTAGAAAGAAACTGTCTGGCTAAGGCCTGGAATCCTGCTCACAGCACCAGCTATAGTGCTCTTAATCCTGTTTGTGACACCAATTGTAAAGCTAGGCAACCACACCAGTTGTCGGGCTCTTTTACCTGCTTGTAATCCTGCACTGACTGGGCCAATTGTTGAGCTAAGGCTGGGTCTGGAGCCCACAGACCCCTCAAGCCCATTCACAGACTGGGTCACAAACCTTTCACATGCCAGGCTGGGTCACCAGAACCGTCACACGACAGGCTGGATCACCAGACCCTCACATGATAGGCTGGGTCACCAGACTCCTTCATGCAGGTCTATGAGCTAGGTAACCAGCCAAAAGGTCCGTGGAGCCATAGGCTGGAAAGCATGGCAGCACAGGGTGGACGCCTGAGGCCAACGCCCACCTGCTTTACTAAAACTCATCTCTCTCTCTCTCTCTCTCTCTCTAAAGAACACACAAATAGCAATGAAACTAAAAAGATTCATTGGCGTGCATGCGCACTAACTCTACACACACACACACACA
>NW_007736032.1:39433-48144 GCF_000696425.1 Galeopterus variegatus
ACACACACACACACACAAAATTTGCTTACAAAGGATGCTGAACCACACCCAACTGGACCCGAGGCGTGGGCCCTGACCAAACTATTTTCCCAACAGAAACATTTGTAGTAAACATAAAATTCTAACTAAATTAATTAATTAAGTTAGGCCTAAACAAAAAACCTTTCATGTTTTGATTTTTGTCAATGACAGAGAAAGCAAAAATCTTGGCTTAGTCAATCAGTATTATCCAACTGAAAGCCAATGATTATTATCCAGTAGCTGTATGGACACAATGACCATATATTCCAGTTAGCCTGGGATGGTTCTGAGATAAGCCTGATCTTCCATGTAACTGATTAGTGATGACATATAAACTGAATCATTAACAGCCCCATTTTTCACTCTTAATAGTGCCCTGGTTTTATGTGATCATTTAGTCTTATAGATACATCTCTGTAGAAGACTGAGCAGAGTGTGACACGTCCTTGAATCTGTGTGTATGTTCTTAAAATCAAGTATGTGATCTATTTTTTTCTTGAAAGCTGAATTGTCACAAAAATGTTTTGTAGTTAATGAGTTCTCTGGTAATTTGAATTTGGACCTTTAAAAATCTCCTCATGCTATATATATTGGGCCTTTTGTTTCAGACATTTTAAACAGTAGACTGCAGGTGAAACAGAAGACTTAGGTCCTCCAAGCACTGAAATCTAAAAGTGGNACAGTAGACTGCAGGTGAAACAGAAGACTTAGGTCCTCCAAGCACTGAAATCTAAAAGTGGAGTCTTATTCATAACAAACTAAGTAGTTTTGGTTGTCGTAAAAAATCTTCTGGAAAAAACTAAATTGAAAAAATAGACAACCTAAGCACTCTGAAAGCAGGTGATAGAAACCAGTTTGACAGTAAAAGTCTGGTAGAGAGACAAACAGAATGATTTTACTGTATGCCAGGAAAGACGTCTTGGCACTTCGTATTTAAAAGGCTCTTTGTGACCATTAATTAGTTAATCCTAACAACGTCCTGGTATAATACATAAGAATTATTGTCACTGGTGGTGGTAAAACTTGGAATATTGTAAGATTAAGAGGCATTAGCAAGAATTGAAAGCTAATGAATGGCACAGTAAGAATTAGAACTGAGTCTCTGTTGGGCAATTCTATTTGCAGTCCACCAGGCCATTCTCTGTAGTGTGGCCAACATACTGCTCTCTGATTACAGAGGAGCTCCCTGAGGAACGCCTAAATCTGATAAGATAAAAACAGCTCAAAGCTACTCTTAAGCTAAATGGAATGTGTAAGTCCATGAAGGCATGGAGATGCTATCTTTGCCTCAGAGCTTCACGGAGTGAAAGACACAGTTCACTCTCCCCTGAAAAGAGACACATACACTAGAAAAAAAATAATAATAAGCAATTGGCCTTATACTAAATTGTATCAACTTACCTCAAAGAGTAATAGAGAGGGAGCAAGGGAACAAAGCTCTTCTTGTTTTGAGCTGAACCTTTTCAGAAAAATTATAGCTATGCTTTGAAACAAAAAGTTCACTGGAATCATCAGAAGAAAATCACTGCAATTTTCTTAAACCCAGATAAATATGAGAAGAAACTGGTTAACCTGAAGAAAGCTCAGTTAGTGAACTATTTGCTCTTCTACCTCATACTAACCAGTAAATTTCTAGTCAATTCACTGAAGAAACACAATGAAAAAACACTGTTGAACAGGTTGTAGGAAATGAGATTAGATGACAGGATTTTTCAAGTTTTTAAAAATTGTCTTAGTATTTAGATGTTCTCCCCTGATATCCAACAAGTTTTTCTACTTTCTATTATCTTGGGATGGGGAGTACTTTAGAAAAAAAAATGGATTCCTAAAGAATGCCAGATACATTAAAAATTTAAGACAGAAAAAATAGTACTGAATAAAATACATGTGACTTTAAATAATTTGGGGATAGAAAATATTTGTTTAAGCTTGTCACATAAATAGACACAGATGGGAAAAAGATTGATATGTTTTCTATGCAAATATGAATGCACTGTAAATAAAGTTAAAATAAAGAATAATTTGGAGAAACATGAACAGTGTATAATTAATATAATTAATGGATTAACATCCTTAATATACAAAGAGCTCTTATAAATCAATAAGACAGATAAAAATCCACTAGACAGACGAGCAAGTGAAATAAATAAAAAAAGAGGAAGTACAGTTAGCTAGTGAAAAAATTTTAAAATGCCTAACCTCACTGGTAATAAAAAAAATTACATTTAAAAATATATAATGCAAAAATATAATATAAATATTAGGTTGACAAAGAGAAAATAGTATTAATATTTAGTGTTAGCATGCATGTAAATAAAATATATACCCTAAAATTGAAATGTTAATTAGTAATAAGTTTCTGAGAAGAAATATAGCAATATGTAGCGAAAGCTTTGAAAACATACATGGCTTTTGGCACAGATATGTTATTTAAAGAAATGTATCTTGAAGGAAGAATTATCAAAGGAAGATCTAGGTGTGAAGATGTTTAACAAAACAATGTTCTTGGTATACTAAATAACCCATATCATGAGAACAATAGGGAATTTATTGAGTAAATTATTATATACTGTGTAAGGAAGTACTATGTAGTTATCAAGGAAGAAAAAAGAAGAGCAACAGTGCACAATCNTTATAAAGTAGAAATTAGTCTTGCTCTAAAGTAATTCTTTAATTCTGTATTATACGAGTATATAAACTCTAATCCTAAACCTACCTTCTTCAGACCAAGAAAAAGATAAAATTTTCACTGAAACACTTATTTACCTAAAAGAGACATTCAGTGTGACACTATAACTTACCACTGTCATGTTATGAATCTCTGGGATGCATAATCTGAGTTTTCATGACCCAATTTCAGCTTTTCTTATTCAGAGAGCGAATTTTAGGATGGACAGCATGGATTCACAAAGAGCTGTGGTTCTCAAGATGCCAGATACATTAAAAATTTAAGACAGAAAAAATAGTACTGAATAAAATACATGTGACTTTAAATAATTTGGGGATAATATTTGTTTAAGCTTGTCACATAAATAGACACAGATGGGGAAAAGATTGATATGTTTTCTATGCAAATATGAATGCACTGTAAATAAAGTTAAAATAAAGAATAATTTGGAGAAACATGAACAGTGTATCATTAATATAATTAATGGATTAACATCCTTAATATACAAAGAGCTCTTATAAATCAATAAGACAGATAAAAATCCACTAGACAGATGAGCAAGTGAAATAAATTAAAAAAAGGAAGTACAGTTAGCTAGTGAAAAAATTTTAAAATGCCTAACCTCACTGGTAATAAAAAAAATTACATTTAAAAATATATAATGCAAAAATATAATATAAATATTAGGTTGACAAAGAGAAAATAGTATTAATATTTAGTGTTAGCATGCATGTAAATAAAATATATACCCTAAAATTAAAATGTTAATTAGTAATAAGTTTCTGAGAAGAAATATAGCAATATGTAGCAAAAGCTTTGAAAATATACATGGCTTTTGGCACAGATATGCTATTTAAAGAAATGTATCTTGAAGGAAGAATTATCAAAGGAAGATCTAGGTGTGAAGATGTTTAACAAAACAATGTTCTTGGTATACTAAGTAACCCATATCATGAGAACAATAGGGAATTTATTGAGTAAATTATTATATATTGTGTAAGGAAGTACTATGTAGTTATCAAGGAAGAAAAAAGAAGAGCAACAGTGCACAATCCTATGAACACAATTATATCAGTTCTACAAAAGGGGCTGAGCCAAATCCCAAAAAGCCATATTATTTAAAAGAATTTTGGGGGACATGACAAGCTTGGCGCATTTTTGTCCTTCTATACCAAGAGAAATAGCCGGTGGTTATTTCAAGGCAAGATGCTTTGGGAAGAGCTTAAAGCTGCTTTTTTTTTGTGACATGCCATCCTTGCTTCTTTGACTACCCTAAGGGTCTATGGTGAGATAATCCTGCAAATATTCATCTAAAAGATATGGGCCAGCTTTTTTATCTCTGAGGAATGGGAATTATCTTTACTGAAAGAACCATATGTAAAAATTGTATTCATTAGGTTCCAACAGATATGACTGTGCTCTTATAAAGTAGAAATTAGTCTTGCTCTAAAGTAATTCTTTAATTCTGTATTATACGAGTATGTAAACTCTAATCCTAAACCTACCTTCTTCAGACCAAGAAAAAGATAAAATTTTCACTGAAACATTTATTTACCTAAAAGAGACATTCAGTGTGACACTATAACTTACCACTGTCATGTTATGAATCTCTGGGATGCATAATCTAAGTTTTCATGACCCAATTTCAGCTTTACTTATTCAGAGAGCGAATTTTAGGATGGACAGCATGGATTCACAAAGAGCTGTGGTTCTCAAACTTTATCAAGTATAAGAATCACCTGAGGGCTTGTTATAACAAATTTCTGAATCTCAACCCCCAGAGTGTCTGATCCAGCAAGTCTGAGGTAAGGCATGGAACTAGCAAGTTTCCAGGTGGTGCTAATGCTGCTGGTCTGGGGATTATACTATGAGAACCGTGGACTTAGAGAAATGAGCAACAAAGTAAGAATTCACATGTTCCACTTAAAACTTCTAACACGTGGAACTAGCAAGTTTCCAGGTGGTGCTAATGCTGCTGGTCTGGGGATTATACTATGAGAACCATGGACTTAGAGAAATGAGCAACAAAGTAAGAATTCACATGTTCCACTTAAAACTTCTAACACCATGTATACAAGGATTTTTAGGGCAGACATCTAGAAGAAAATCTATTTGCCTCACAATTTACACAAGTATAAATCTATTGATTTATGATATGTAATGTGGTGATATAGCTATAAAGTAACTTCCTTATATGTTTTTTGTAGATTTTCTATTGTAGATTAATGAAGACATGAATTTCAAAGTTTAAAATACAATGAAAAAGTAATTTATTTAACTTAAGATTGTAGTAAAACCAACTGATCCTTTACTTCAACATTACTAAATATTTTCATGAAGTTAACTGGCAAGTGGTACAAATGAGAATAATGAAATATCTCTTGTTACTTCATATGTCATTATTTGAAATTTTTCAAGTTTCAAATACTTTTATTATTAAACCGCACATTAAATAGGGAGTCCTGATGCAGAGATAAGGTCGTGAATAAGGTAGATCCAGTCAGTGATGAGCAGTGTTTTATGTATACATACACATTTCACAATTGTATAAATGGAAACTCAGGAAAGTCATAGAATTTGCAAAGGTGGCAGAACCAGAAAGGTGGAAAGTGATGCCCTGGAGAATACTGGATATACTTTCAGCAACAGATTTCTGTCACCAAGTGCTGCCATCATTTTGTTTTCATTTAACTTCCGGAATCAACCATTCAAATACTATGACAAGCAGTCAATTTCATATTTGAAGCTCAGTAAGTTTCCAGAATTTCCATGTCTTTTTCAGTATTATGAATAGCAGTTACTTATTACCTTATTGGGTGCTGACTTCAGCTAGCAAAATTTCAACCTTTTCAAAGATCAGACTTCTATGATGTCTCTCCTCAAATGAACAACAGAAAAAAAATGTTTTGAAGTAAAAAAGCAGACCTCAAACACTAAGTAAAAAACTAAAAATGCACAAGAAAAGGAATAGTCCAGCTAATGTCCCTTTTTGACCAGGGGAGTGATCAAGGGGCTCATGTTATTCTGTAAGGGACTTGAGTGCAGTGGGTGGTCTTTCTCCCTTAGTTAAATCAGTTGTGTGTATGTGTATGCCCATGTATGTGTGCATGTGAGTGCCCATGAGCCCACATGTGTATGTGTGTTGAGGGGAAGGATAACTGGCCACGAGCAATCGGAGCACAATCTTAATCTCTAAAGTATTATGAACATAATATTATAGATTTCTTTTTGTATACAACTGTGTTCTTTTTGGATACAACTGTGTAACAATAGTGATTATTATCGCTTTTCCTATTTATGGCCATTGTTATTAAACCAGTGACTTTGTGTTTTTATCTGTCTATTCCTAAAAACTCCCGGTAAATCCTTTCCCATTTTTATAACAACAAAACCTTGGCACATTGTAGAATTCCTAACAACATCTACGTAATTCCCCTTCATTCCTTTACCCATAGAATCAGACATTTAGTTGTGTAGCCTGCCTGGAACTGATGCTTTCTCGTTCAATTTCAGGAATCATTTCTCTCATCATTCATTAGGCCTAGAATCTTAGTGATGGAGGAAACACTTTTTCCTCCTCCTGATTTCCTAGAGGAAAGCTTTTGACACCCTTCCTGCCTCTCTCTGCCCCTTTATTCACTCCACTTCTGCTTGAGTTACCCGGAGCAATGTTTCAGTTTGGAAACATCTGGACCAGCTCAGCTCTGTTCCAGTCCTATTCCTCTAGGAAGCTAGATGCCTGCAGTGAGTGCCAGTTTTGCTGTCACTCCAGGGAGAATTTGCTTTTCTCAAGGGAAGCTTTCCCAGTCTCATGCTGCCTTGACTAGATGGTTAAATCTAAAGAATTCTGGAGCTCAGGATTAGCGAGCCCTCTCTGTTGAGAGTCCTAAAGCCATGTCTTCTAATCACACCTCTACCAGTAATAAAAGAGAAATTTTGCTTCATAACTTGAGGAGAGGGAGTAGTATTTGTTATGGCCCCTGCATAAAGAAATGAGACATTTATAATCTTGAGTTGGAAAAAATTCTAAGACACAAAGCTCAGAAGCCATAAAGAAAAAGATATTGTAAATTTAACTATAGCAAAATGATTTTTAAATTGTGCACAGAAAAAGGTCTTGATTGATAGTAATTGGGCAATGTTTGTCAAAATGGCAAATACATGCATTCTTTTTCACACCAGCAATTCAAGTTTTAGGATTCTTTTCACAGATATACTGGCATGTGTAAAAACAATACATTTACAGATAATTCATTTTAGCATGGTTTATAAATAAGAAATATTGAAAAGCATAACTATCCTTCATTAAAGGACAGATTAATACATGGTATAGAATTGGAGATACAGTGGTTTAAAAAATGAGGTAACTTGGTGTTTATTAACAGATTGATTCACACAGCCCATTAGGGAAAAGTAAGGTATAGAACAGTAGGTATAGTAGACTACCTCTTAAGTCAAAAAGGAAGGTAAAGATGGAACAAAGAAGAAGATATGTGTAGTTCTATAAGCATACACAAGAAATTAGTAACTGTGGTTCATAGAGTGAGACAAATCAGTGAACCAGGGAACTGAAATAAAAGTGATACTTTTCATCATACAATCTTTGGAACTTTTAATTTTGCATTTTGTGCATGTATTGCCTGTTTGAAGGACTATTTAAAAAGGATGAATCTGTATCTACAAACTCCCCCTGAAAATTATGTAAGATTCTAAGCATGTTTATACCCATCTACTCCATCTTCCCCCGTTTCCCACGATTTGTTGAAAGTATCTGTAGTTTCAGCTCTAGAATATTATGAACTTAAATTAAAGACACTTGGGACATGATGCCTTATATTAACAAAATCTGCATATACAAATTTGGTAAAATGCTAGGTCTGTAACTAAACAGTTCTATTGAACATATGAATGCCAGTTTTACCCCTGACACTAAAGTGGCCACTATCAAGTGTGAAAGCAGCTCTATTTGAAAAAAAGTACATGGGGAACACCTGGTCCACCGTCATTCTAGAGATGGATTTAGGGAGATAAGGTTTAAGGAGATATAGTTTAAAGAAAGACTTAGTAAACTTGGCAGAGTATTGATCATTACTTAGTCTACAAAGGCTAGATTTGAGAGAAAGCTACAAGGTCATTGTAACCAGATCTTGGCAATCTATATAACCTCACATTACTTTACATACCTTACCTACTAACCACACATTACTTTCTGCCTGTGCCCCTTGCACAAGACTATTGGTCTCCTTTCTTCCTCCTTGCATCTCTACAGTGCAGTCTGTATCACCTGATGTGGTAGATTGCAAAAAAGAACACCACACTTTTTAGCTTCCCCCATCCAAAGATGAAGTCTACTTCTGCATTCCTCTCAGGGCTGTCGTAAACTCTCTTTGACTGACAGCATAGGGTGGCAGTGATATTGTACAAGTTCATAGCCTGTGATTCAAGAGACCTTCCTCTCCTGCTGCTAATGAAACCCTGTGAACAACATGACCAGGCTCAGGCTAGCATTCTGAGTGGTGGAAAATATGCGGCCGTGAGCCTTCTCTGCCCCAGCCGATAGCAAAAACTCAGAAGGAGAAGGGCCATAATAATCATATACATTGTATATTGACAAAATAAAAATTAAAAAAAAAAAAAAAAAAAAGGAGAGCCATCTATCTGACCAGCTGACCATAGACACATGATGAGTCTAGCCAAACCAGCAGAATCACCCAGCTGCACCTGGTCCAAAATCTTGACCCACAGAAACTGTGATCTAAATAAATGGCTGTTTAAAACCATTGAGTTTTGGGGTGGTTTGTTAAGTGGGAATAGCTAATTGTTAGATTTTCCTCCAGGAAGAGCCCTCTCTCTGGTTTCTCATCTCCAATGTCAGTAACTAGTATAATCCTGATGTATAATCTTTCTCGACAGTTTTCAGAGATACATACATCTTAATTCCCAAACCTAAATTTTGAGGACATGGGTAATTTCCTTTTTAAAAAAATAGAATTCTAATTCCCAGACTTTGGATACTAGTTTA
>NW_007736032.1:48294-49400 GCF_000696425.1 Galeopterus variegatus
ATGGGTAATTTCCTTTTTAAAAAAATAGAATTCTAATTCCCAGACTTTGGATACTAGTTTATCTTACCTTTTTCTATTCTCCCTTTGGTCCATCATTTCCTTTCCAACATCACATCCTTCCTTGTTGGCAAGATTCCCCTGCTCTAGAGATTCCCTTTATTCTAATTACCTCATTTATCATCATGTTCTTTCTGGTTACTTATCCAATATGCAGATTACTAAGCTCTCTTGCAGTTGTTTATATGTCATGTTATAACAATTTTCTAGGCCAGGGTTTCTTACATTGGTTTCTTAGCAAGAGTATTGACTTTTGAGACATTAATAATTTTTCAAAAATAAAAATAGTTGCTTAGATCAAATGCACTTGGAGTATATTGGGGTAAGAAATAAAAACTCATGTTTTCTAGTGGTTTTTTATTTTTATGTTTTTACTCCTTAAATTCTTTCCTTGATAACATCACATGAATTGTTAACAATAGGGAGGTATAGCAAGTCCCAAATTAACTCAACTATTAAACCATTAACATTGTACCGAACAGATTTTAGGAAATATTGCCTTAATATTACCTTACGCCTAAGTACATAAAACAGCTGTTAAACAAAGGCTTTAGTCCTTAAATACCTGAGTAAGAAAACAAAAATGATAACTAATTAGTAATACAGCAATTAAAGAAGCCTTCTAAAACTTTTTCCTAAAATTCATTACCATGAAATTTTAGACTATGAAAATTCCTTCAGGTATTAAGTTATCCATGTTCTATACTTATATACATTTTTGTTATATTTGCCTTTGTGACTGAAACAGATATTTTACATAAGATATTGGCTAATCTCTGAATAAGTGACCTTAATAACCCTCAGATTCATTGGAATAAGTATATAAACATAACCATAATTTTTCTTTATGTTAATTTTATGTGTGACAGACTAAAGCAGAGCTGCCCAACTGTGTACCGTAGCACCCTCATTTGACCCAAATCGATTATAGGTGCATAAACATTAGTGGTCCCCTCAGGCTTTAGGGAGGACCTGGACAGCCAGGGCTACAAGCCAGTCCCTTTTGCCCATGCCAGTATTTTACCCACTTAGTCAATATGCTGCACAAA
>NW_007736032.1:50294-54438 GCF_000696425.1 Galeopterus variegatus
ACAAGCCAGTCCCTTTTGCCCATGCCAGTATTTTACCCACTTAGTCAATATGCTGCACAAATAGTATCACTTTCTAGATATGCTATGAATAAAAACTTCTGGAAGCACTAATTGTCAAATTTTAGTGTGCACTAGATTCACCTGGGAAACTTGTTAAAACAGATTCTGAGGCTCCATTCCCAAAGTTTCATATACATCCAGTGTGTGGTGGGGCCAGGAATCTGTATTACTAATAAGCAGCTCAGATATTTCTGAGGCTGATGGTCCAAGGGCCTCCTTTGGGGAAAAAAACTGGTCCACCAGTAGTCAGCATCTGTTAACAGGAGAAAGGGAAACATTATTCTTTCCCCTAAGAAATGTCTGT
This sequence comes from Galeopterus variegatus, assembly GCF_000696425.1. Taxonomy (NCBI): domain Eukaryota; kingdom Metazoa; phylum Chordata; class Mammalia; order Dermoptera; family Cynocephalidae; genus Galeopterus; species Galeopterus variegatus. Next base: position 50,659 of record NW_007736032.1, read on the forward strand.
ATTTTCATCCTATAAATGTGGCAATGCCCCAGGGGTTCCTTTTGGATTTCTCTCTCACTCCCTAGGTGATCTTATCTCATATTGTGGCTTTACACCCCATATATATACTGATGACCCTAAAGTTTATGTCTCCAGTGAACTATAAAACAGCTTATTTAATTTCTACTTATCATCTCCCTTTGAATTTATAATAAGTAGTTGAAATTTTTTTATGTCCAAAACTGAGTTCTTACTTTATGCCTACATCTTTCCTTCCCTGATAGCTCTCATTTTGGTTAATGACATCTTCATTCTGTATCCTCAGTTGTTCTTGCCAAAAGTTTTGGTCTCACTCCTGATACCATTCTTTCTTTCTTTCTGCCCACATCCAAGCCATTAATACATCCCTTCACCTCTACCTTCTAAATATATCCAGAACCTTAACTGTCTGACCATGTCCCCTGCTACTCACTCATTTAACCACCATCCTCTGCACCTTCTAAAGATTCTCCATCCTTCCACCCATGCAATCTATCCTTTACACAGCATCCAGAGTGAGCCATTTAAAGCAGAAGTTCCATCACCTTACTCCTGCATTCAAATCTTCCAAGGTTCCCATCTCACTCAGAGTGTAACCAAAGAGTTTATCGTGGCCCGTGAGGGCTTAGGTGATCTAGCTCCTTAGACGTTTTTTCTTTTTCCTCGTCTCCACCATTCTCCCCTCACTCTCACCTCTGCAGCCACTCTGGCACCTTTGTTGTCTATCTCTCATGCCGAGAGAACTCCCATCTGAGAAACTTTGCGCTTGCTGTTTCCTCTGCATGACTGTTCTCTCATTTCCTCCAGATGTCTGGCCAAATGCCACCTTCTCAGAGGGGCCCTCCCTAACCACAACCTCATCACTCTCTAAGCCTCTTACATTATTTCTGGTCACACCTATTTATCACTTGACATTTTAATTTCATTTTTGTCTGCCTCTCTTCAAAGTAATCTCCATGAGAGCAGGTAATTCATCTGTATTATTCATTACTACATCCCAGCATCTAGAACTGTGCTTGCCTAAGAGTAGAAACTCAATGTTTCAATTAATAAGAGCATATATGGTAATATAAAATATATGTTCAGTGAACATTGCAGTATTCATTAAATTATTGAAATATACTGTTAGAAAAAACCCTCTCAGACACACATAAAGAGTAACATATATGGACTGAGCATATGAATATTAAGGTAAATGAACAACGCTTGATTTATGGACATTTAATAAGTAATATGAGTAAACTACTAAATATTAGATATGGTTTACACAGAGCTTTCTACTGTACCATATGGTCCTCACAAATACACAGACAGGTATGGTTAATACCCCTTTTTATAGATGAGTAAATATTGCCAGAAGGTTCATACTACTTGCCCTTGATCACACAGAATTTTGGAGGCAGGATAATAGCAGGTGAAATTCATTGTGCTTTCAAGATGTGCCTAAGTCTGCATAAGTGCTTTTCAGGACTCATGTCAATTAATCCCACAAGAACTCTCAGAGGAACCTACTATCCCCATGTGATGGATGGAAACTGAAACTTGAGTTAAGTTATACAGTTAGCTAAGTTAGGATTCAAAAGTGGGCACTCTGACCCTGGAACATGTGCCAATCACTTGTGACTGTACTGCTTCCCCATGGACTTTGGCCTCCCTCTGCTCTACCCTCACATCCCTGCTACCAACAGTACAGATCCATCTGGTAGACTAAACTGCCTTCTGTTGGATGTGTTCAGAATGGACACTGAGTAGGAAAGGAAAATATTCTACTCGACATGCTAGATAGAAAAAAAAAATGATACTACATTGTCAGAAGATACTACATTGTCACTAAGTAAAATACTAAAAATATTGTCTTTCAACCTTTAAGGTTATTGTCCATAAATACATTTCTTGACTATGTATAGGACTTAAGCTCCATATGTACTCAAACACTTAATGTGGCAGAATTATTGTTGTTGTGAATACATTTTTAAAAACTTTTACCTTTGGCACTCACAATTTCTCTTTTTTTTTTTTTTACATTTGGAACTCAGCACTGAGCAATTTGGTCTTATTCCAAATGATTCCATGATATAGCTAACTCCCCGTATGGATCTGTAAATTGAACTACTCCATGCCATAATCAATAATGCATCATTACCGTCAGATCACACAGATACTGTCATTCGTTGAAGGTGAGCATTTGTTCTTCTATAGTTTTGAAAAGATGGGTGGAGGGATGGGATTTTCCCTGCTATATTAATGAGGTTTTTTGGACCACAATTACTCTCTTTCAGAGTTTTATTTTTTGTAAAGGTGATAAATTACTAAACATATGCTGTGTGACTCAAGTTGTTTGGTGAAGAGGATGAGATTGATGAGCCCAGATGGGCTTTTGCAATGAAGTCAGAAGCCCAAGATGGTTCAAATTTTAATTAGATCTACTAATTGGATGTACATAGGGAAGATATAGAAATAAGAACTTTCTCAAAATCATTCATTCATTCACCAATACGTGTCATGTGCCTATTTGTGCTAGGCCATGTATTTGAAATCAGGGAACCAATGGTGAATAAGACAGGTATGGCCCTCAAAGAACTTACACTGTATTGTACTCAAAGCTTTCTGAATATTGATTTTACCTTAATGAAGTTTCCATAAGTTCTAGTCATTTTCTGACTATATCACATAACCAATTACCAAGACCATTGACAAAGATCAGAGTAAGTAAATATACAGAGATCTTAAATCCTTGAGGAAATACTGTTGTTGAGGCACAGGAAGTTGGTGTGGAAGGAGTATGACTAAGTTGCAATAATGTTAATTTGTTACTAAATAAAAGTTTGGTTCCCTTATTCTTAAAACTTGTCTCTGTGAAAATATAGTTGGGTGTTAATTCTGAAGTACCACGTGGAAGCCTCATAAATATGAACACTCATTTCAAAAGAAATTGTAACCCCATAAAGAGGGTGGCACTTACATATGAAGACTTAAAAACAGGATGTTTGACACTTTAGACATTGGTTATAAATAAAATGTAATTTTAGTAATGGCAAACAAGAGGTTTTCTGTATTTCAAGATGGCTGCCAGTGCTGATTTATAAATTCTATTTGAGTCAAATTATAATAGCAAAAGAATGGTTGATTTGATCAAATAGGTAAAAAAAAAAAAAAGAAAAAGAAAAAGTAGCTCAACAGTTGAAAAAATACTGAGCATTATTTGGAGGGAGGGAGATGTTATTTGGAGATAAAAATCAATGATTTTTGTCTTTGTAAATGATTCTTAGTGTCACTGCTTTGATAAAAGTCAAACTTTCTGCGTTTTCCTCTAGTCTCCCCCTCAAAGCAAAGTCGATGGCATTATCTCCTAAAATAAATCACACAAAAAAAATTAAAACAAAAGCCATCAGAAATCTGCACATCTATTTGCATCCACAGATATCCTTTCTTATTTCAGTTCCTTTCTACTGAAAAAGATAGTAATATAAAGGCTAACAAGAAATTAAGAGAACATTAGGTGCCAGATTGTGCTAAGTGCCTTATAATTAAGCATGATCTTAAGTAATCTTATTATGCCTGTATTTCAAATAGTAAAATAAACACTGCAAGAAGTAAAAGAACTTGCCCAAGGTCACATAGCTAATAAGTGAAAGAGTAGGAAGGTACGTCCAGGTGAATGTGGCTGCAGTACAGAAGCCTGTCCTGAGCCTGCACTGTAACTCCCATCTTGCTCTCAATCCCGTGCTATCCTGCTCTCCAGGGACCCTGAGATAGGATTAT
>NW_007736032.1:55028-58986 GCF_000696425.1 Galeopterus variegatus
GCCAGCATGTGCTTTAGACAGAAGAGATGGGAGGAATGAAGTCATGGAGATGAAAACAGTCATATATGACAACCACACACTCCAGTTTTACTGATGACATGTCTCATTTAATCCTCTTTTTAGGTAGTGATCTCAAACTATGATGCTCTTTCTCAGGAGACTGAAAAAACAGATATATTCTTCTAAGTCAGAATAGGTGGTGGTGACAGGATTCCAAACCAGATCTCTCTAATCCCCAAACCCATGCTCTTCCCATACATTAAAAATGTCCTTAAAATTTGNAGATCTCTCTAATCCCCAAACCCATGCTCTTCCCATACATTAAAAATGTCCTTAAAATTTGCGGTACTTGGCTATTTTTACTGGGATATTGGGAATTGTTATGAGAAAATTCTACATATGGGTACATAGATCCCTGAGCAAAATGGGAATTGAAGGGAAAGGAACTCTGTCATCTTCCAGGCTGTTCTCACTGAAATCCTCCACCCTATGTTCATTTCCTGATGGTCAGCGAGCATCTGTCCCTTCAACTCTGTATGTCCCCAGAAGGACCAGCATCCTTTCCAGTGCTTTAGAGAGTTTCATAATCTAATGTTTGCTTATAAATATATTTTTCTTTTGGAGTTCTTGGTGCTTTGGGGATATAATTCTCATCTCTTCTTAAATCCTGAGAATTTGTAAGATATTTTTAAAAGAATCATGCACGGAGTCAATGTGTTTTGTTTTCAACCAATAAAGAATAATTAACTTAGCTAGTTAGCAATGGACAATGTTCTTTTTCTAAATTTGCAGTGTGTGAAATTCCAATCAAAAGCAAAAAATGTGGAATTGTCTGTTACTATGGAAAGCTACCTAATAATTGAATTATGAGGTGAATACACTACAAGATGCTGGGTAAGAAATAAATCCTAAATACTACTTCTAGTTTTAAAGGGCACAAAAATATTTTTCAACTGTCTGCCTCTAATAAAAAAATGAAATGATAACTCCACTCTTAGTTTGAAGAAGAGCTTGAGCTAGTGATGTCTTGGACAAATGATTTGATTTCCCAATGCTTTGAATCTAATAAAAGTAATTACTTGATAAGTAATAAATAAAGTAAATATCTAAAAAATTTAAACAGAATAATACCATGATATTGAGGAACAGTCAAGGCCCTTAGAGGTCCTAATTATCCTTGCATATAAGACCTTAATGAAGTATATGCATTCTAAAGGAGCCCTTTATAATTTTTCCCCAATATGCATATAAATAAATGTTCATTATATTACTAAACCATAGTTACTAGATAATGTTCATGCCTGTAGGTTAACTCAATAATTATCACAACCAACGTGCACCAACCTCCAAGTAGAATCATGTTGATTTTTTTTTTTAATCGGTTTCATCATTTGCCATTATCAGACATCCCTACAGAGAGGCTTCTAACAGTACCACGAAAGTACTTTTCCATGTGACAGTTTCAGATAGCAAAAAGATAAAGCAAGAGGATTTCTTTTCACTGATATTGGAAACATTTAAAATTTAATATGTTTTGAATGTCATGATTCGGTTAGAAATATCCAGAGGACATAAATAGGTCAGTGGGACAATGGTGATATTTATATTCACTCAGAAGTTTAAAAAACATCACCAGTTCATTAAAAAGGAGAAAGAAGAAGGAGAGGAAAGCAGAAATAACTGTATATTGTTCTGAGTAACCAGGCAAATATTGTTTCAGTCTCTTTGTCTCATTTTGCTTTTTATCTCTCTGGATCTCTGAGCAATCACCGTTTTCATGCCCAGAAACACAGATAAAATATTCTGGTATGACTTGTTTTGATAGTTGTTTGTTTTTTCTTTAAATAAATCCCAATTTATTCTGGTTAGAACAGTGGGAGGAAAACAAGGTTATATAGCCTTCTTCCTGGAATGGTAATGAATACAATCTTCAAAATATAATAGGCCACATGATAGCAAAAGTGTAATATTCTAGAAGATAGAACACAGGACTCCCAAGCCTCCCTAGACCTGATTACTGCTAAATTGGCAAAAGTAGCTGGATTTGCTTTGAATAGTGATTTTGATGCACTACAGATCAATGCCGTTTTATTAATTCTGGATGTGTAGAGCTACTCATACCCCAAGCATTATAAATAATGTAATTTCAAAAACTGTATTTTAAGAAAAACAGATGAGGATAGGAAAAAGAATAGTGCTAAAGAAAAAGCAGGAGATTTGCCACTAATTCAAGTGGCCTCCGCGGTCAGAAGAACCAGGATCCTAACACTGGATCTGCCACCTACCAGCTGTCTCTTTAGGTAAGTTATTTAATACGTCTATTTCTTCTTCAAGAAAATTGAGCTAATAGTGACAACCTCTTGGAACTGTTGTAAACAATATGGTTCTTAAATTTGCGTAGGAGAGTATAGCCTGGTTCCTGATACTTAGAAGATGCTTAAAACATGTTAATATTTTATACTTTCTGCAGCCACTACTGAATATACCAAAACCCCACCCTTACCTGAACAGTAGTTATAGCCACATTCTTTCGATCCACCACAATGATTTACCATAGTTTTTGCTTATCTTCCATAACTCACGTTGCTCCGTAAGTTATCATTTCAAGTTCAAAATCAAATTCATGATATTTCTTCTTCAACTTGTTGTTCTCACTTCCCTGTACCTCCTGACTCCTATAGTGTGTCTCTCCCATGCCCTTCAGCTCCTAGAATCTTCTAGCACCCTCTCCTCTCCCTAATTCCTCAGTTACCCAACCACCCAATGCGGTTGAGAATACTTCCAAAATGTACTCCCCTTCACCCCTTCTTCACTGTCCATCCCCACGGTTACTTGAACTTTTTACAATTTGTTACCTGCTGCTGGGATGACTGGGATTAAGGTGTCACAGCCTGTGGGCATCTTTTCCCTCAACTCTTCCGCTATTACGAGCTTGTCCTTCACAGAAGAAAGTTAGGATTGTATCACTCATGATCTTCTCAAAATCCATCCACACCATCCCACTGCCTAGCTACTGAATCAGATACAAGCAGCCTAGCCTGACATTTCAAATAGCATGAACCCTATTTTCTCTCTGGCTTGTTGTTCACTATCCCCCTACAGAATACTTAAAATAGGCATGCTTGAAGNACAATTTGTTACCTGCTGCTGGGATGACTGGGATTAAGGTGTCACAGCCTGTGGGCATCTTTTCCCTCAACTCTTCCGCTATTACGAGCTTGTCCTTCACAGAAGAAAGTTAGGATTGTATCACTCATGATCTTCTCAAAATCCATCCACACCATCCCACTGCCTAGCTACTGAATCAGATACAAGCAGCCTAGCCTGACATTTCAAATAGCATGAACCCTTCTCTCTGGCTTGTTGTTCACTATCCCCCTACAGAATACTTAAAATAGGCATGCTTGAAGTCAATATATTTCAGTAGAAATTGAGTCTGCATGTCTGTCTTTAACCTCCTGCCTTTATGTCTGTTCCTGTACCCAGACAGCCTTCTTCCAAACTCTATCCATCAAAAACTTAGTACATGCTTCCATATCATCTCATTAATGAGATCTTTTTAATACTCTCTTCTAAAATTTATTTGTTGTTGTTTTTCACTACCATAAATGGATATATCTCTATTGTGGTACTATCAATGATAACATTTTTTAATACAGGAGCACAGTTCTTCACTGCTTATAGGTTTGCCTTGTATATTGCTTTTGTGCAAAATGATGAGTTTTATATTTATTAAATATATTAAATTTATTAAATACATCATTTAATATATATATTAAACAATGAGTCTTTTATATTTATTAGCTGTGATGAATGCCAGCAATGAGACTAAGTATAATAAACCATGGAAACAGCAATAGAGGCAAGATTAGAAGTGGTAGAAGTTGTTTTAGAAAAGAGAAAAAGACAGTAAAGTTTTGTATGGAAGAGAAAAATTTCCAAACAGTTATATTTACAA
>NW_007736032.1:59808-67732 GCF_000696425.1 Galeopterus variegatus
ATGAATGGATTAAAAATGTGGTACATGTAACGTTCATCCTTAAAGCAGAAGAAAATCCTGTCATGTGTTACAAACATGGATGTGTTGTAAGTGTATTAAAGCGGTCACAAAAAGAAACATACTGTATGACTCCACTTCTATGTATATAAAGAAGCCAAATTAATTAAAAACACAAAGTAGAATGATGGCTACCAGGGCGTGGAGAGAGGGAGAAAGGAGGAGTTGTTGTTTAATGGGTACAGAGTTTTAGTCTTGTAAGATGAAAAAGTTGTGGAGATCTGTTCCACAGCAACATGAATATACTGAACACTATTGAATTGTACACTTAAAAATGGTTAACATAGTAAATTTTGTTTTATATATTTTTTACCCACCCACCTCCACACACCCAAAGTCCTTACTTTTGTCCATAAAACCCAGTGCTACTAATATGATATATTTCTTACCAATCTCTCCCTTGCGTACTTCATAATAAATACTGTGTCACTTTTGCTATTTTTCAAATACACTCTGCACTTAGGTGTTCTCCTCCCCCAGTTTATCTGTATTAATTGTTCCCTGCTTCAAGACCTGGTCAAATGTTACCTACTCAGAACGTCTTTACCTGATCACCTTGTACGCAATCTAAATGATTTTCTATTTTCTTACCTTGGCTTTTTTTCTCTGTGGCATTTACCATCATCTGACATATAAATTTATTTGTTTATTTGGTTTTCCCCCTTAAAATGTAAATAGAAGAGCTCTTGCCATAAGAACTTTGTCCTGTTTATTGTTTATTATGTTAGACTCAAGTTCTGTAGCAGCGTCTGGCATATGTCCACTATGAGAAGTTATTTTAAATAAAATGATCCTTCTCTGTTTACCAACCTCCACCACCCTTTCAACCCCTACTAAAATAAAGAGGACAATTTCTTTAACTATAAAATAGAAAACAAGATTTAACCTTGGAAATTATGGACCATCCTTATATTTAACAAGAAATATGATAGAAGATCATGCTTGAAGATAGGTTTTGATGGAAATGTGAGACTTTACCTTAATGTTCTATGTATATACAATAAACAGAGATTACTTTTGGAGCAAAAAACATGTTGGGGGGTAGTTTGTTTGTTTATTTCACAATTTCTAATAGTTTATCTTATATAGAAACCTACACTGGAAGCCTAACTTAGTTCTTTATATTCTTCATGATTTAAAAATTAATATTAGCATACATGCTATAATAATCTCTTAAATCCAAGAATATGTATAATTCAAAATGGATTTTGAATATATTTTGCAAGAATAAATGTTTGCTTTTGCTTTTGGACTCAAGTACGTTCAATTCACATTGCAAACCTCTTTCATGCTTTCAGTTCTTAGCTCTAGATATAATACCCTCCACAGATGGTGGATGTCATTTGATCCTGGCCTTTTCTAGCTAATTCACATATGTCAGCAAATGAGCCTAAAACAACTCCAGGTTTCAAATACAAAACATTTGTAAATTACACTGATTCATAATCAGGACAACATAATAAACTACAAACCAGTCATTCTCAGTGGGCCTTATTCAGCAGAAAAAAGTCATAGAATGAAAGCCAAGAAAGGATGTTGAGCTTGGCTCCTCCAGTACTAGGCTTTTGGATATTCAATTACTTGCCTGTGGAAAGTACTAGAATGACAGCCTTGGAGAATAAAATCCCTCATTATTTTAGAACACGGAATAAAAGGCCAGACTTGCCCATTACCGCAAAGGCCCACCAAGAAACTGAATTCTCAGGAACCTCCATTTTCTATCTTGGATTAAATACTTACACAGTCAACTAGTTATTTCTGCTATCATTCCACTTCCTTCATCCCAGCTGGTTTTAGTTATTGATTTAATGTCAATTATTACTGATGTTCATATCAATCAACTTGAATTCTTATGGTTTAGGAGGGGATGTATACAAAGGCAGACATTTCTATTATTATTTTTGTTTTTATTTATTTTTATTTGTTATCAATATTCATGGGGTGCAAAGCTAATTGTCACCACTTGTGCCTAAGATGTGATGGCCAGATCCATACTGGCAACATGCCCACTACCATAAATTGTAATTACAGCCCATGTCCCCCACCTAATTATCCCCAAACTCTCTCCCCATCCCCCTTTCCCCACTCCACATTGTATCCCTAGGTATGTTCTCTCCCTCTGCAAGTCCATGCATCAGTGTGGTCTTTCTTTCCTTCCTTCCTTCTCTCTTAGCTCCCACTTATGAATGAGCACATGCAGTATTTATCCCTCTGTGCTTTGCTTATGTTACTCAACATAAGTTTCTCCAAGCTTATCCATGTTGTTGCAAATGGGAGAATTTCAATCTTTTTCATGGCAGAGTAGTATGCCATGGTGTATATATACCACATTTTCCTTATCCAGTCATCCATTGATGGACATTTAGGTTGGTTCCATATCTGGGCTATTGTAAACAGAGCTGCAATGAATATGGAAGTGCAGATGTCCCTTTAACATGGTGATTTCCATTCCTTTGGATATATACCCAGATGTGGGATTGCTGGATCATATGGTAGTTCTATCTGGAGTTGTTGGAGAAAACTCCATACTGTTTTCCATAGTGGTTGTACTAATTTACAGTCCCATTAACAGTGTAGGAGCATTCCCTTCTCTCCACATCTTCGTCTGCATATTTTTAAATACAAGATTATTACTTTTTACATCCTAAAAGAAGTAAAGGAGCACAGAGTCATATAACCCAGAACCAGGATGGCATTTTAAACGAGTTAAGATGAAACAGGTCTTAGCAGGGGTTTTGTTTAAAAATAAAAAGTCCCCAATAGGAAAAGAGCAGAAATAGTGAATAAAATTGGTTTAATAATTCTCAGATACATATATACGGGAGTCATGTACATGTGAAACATCAAATAAAATATTTAGGAACAATAAAGTGCCTGAAGCCTCTGATACTGTCAGTAGCTTTTTTATATTTTAAAAGAATAAATCTCTGCCATTTCTCTTCTGTGGAAATAATTGGGTCAACTATAAAACATTGAACTTTCAGAAGAAGAGAACAGACCTATAGATACTGGAGGTGGGAAACGGGAAGTGGGAGGGGGGTTGAGTAATTGGGTAAGGGACACAAAGAATAATTGTGGTATATCTACACAATGGAATACTACTCAGCCATAAAAAAGAATGAAATTCTACCATTTGCAACAACATGGATGAGCCTGGAGAAAATTATTCTAAGTGAAACATCCCAGGTACAGAAAGAGAAATACCTCATGTTCTCACTCATAACTGGGAGCTGAATTCATTAATAAACAAATGAACAATAGAGAGAGACAGAAAGAAGGAAAGAAAGAAACAATAATCACAGTAATATGTTGAACTTTTAGAAAACTAGAGGTGGAAATGGGGAGGGGAGAGGGTGAAGGAAGGAAACTAATGAGGAACTGGTCAACGAACACAAAGAATGATTGCATGTTGTAATAATGAATAAGCTAACTGTACTGACCTAACCACCACACATTCTGCACAATTATTGAAAATCAACGTTGTATCCCACATGCACATATAATAAAAAAAAAATAAATAAAAGGAATAATTTGAAATGATGAATATGCTAATAATATTGATTTGATGATCACATACTATACACAAATACTGATAGTCAATTCTGTACCCCATAAATACATATAATCATAAATAAATAAATAAATAAATAAAAAGAAAGAAATGGGTCAATTAGTTCTGTCACTTGTGACCTTTTGAGAATTTAATTAGATAAGAAATGAGATTTAAAAAAATAAATAAATAAAGGTACCAACAACATGTCAAATATATTTTGCTAATTTGAACCACACAGACTAGCTCAGGTTAATATTTCGAAGGGTGAATAATTCAAAAAAAGTTAGTCATAAATGATATACAAACAAAGGACATAAAACTGAGAGTAACCATCTTTCCACAAAAGAATCTTTGCAATTTTATAAATAAAAAATTCCTGAGGCTGTTAAATCTTGAGTTTACTTAGTCACTGTAAAAGACTGAATTATCCCTCTCGTTTGGTAACATATAACACCCTGCAACTCTGAGGACAGCAGTTATCCTCTGGGTAGTCTCTCAATTGCTAGGTGATTGTTATTTTCCTCAAAGTGCAGGTGTTATTGCAGCTGCAAATATTAAACTCTGAGCATCTATCAAAAAACTTTCTGTGAGTTCTGGAAAAAACATATTTCCCCTGAAAATTGTATGAGTAGGAAGTTGACATGTAAAGGACAGAAAGTAGTGATTTTTGTTTGATTCCTTCCTATTCACATCATATGAAAGCTTTTTTCACTTGGAATAAATTCAAAATTATTCAAATGTAACAATAACATGTTTACTACTTAAGGTATGGGTTTTTAAATCACTGCTGAGATAAAGAGCAAGTAAAATAAATTAAGTAACTGAATAATATCAGTTTACATTATTAGAATTGGGTATATTTTACTTTGGGATATTTTAGTTGTTTTATATTTTAGATTATTTTTATATATACAATCTAATTCTGGAAAGATTTAAGGCAGCCTAAAAATATGCACACACTATAGAAAGACAAATTTATATTAAAAAATAAGAGAAACATAAAGAAAAAATAAGAGCAGACAAATAAAATGATTCCCAGAAAGAGCCACAAATATTGCAGGCAGTGAAACCCTATAAACTTGTGAGACACAGGCCAGGACATTGATCTATGTCCAACGCTTTCTATCAGGTAACAGGAACTGCAAATCATAGAAAAATCATAGTTTTCATAAGTTAAAAGCAAACCAGTTAATTAAGACAAGCATATATACCCCTTATAAAAAGAGAGTAGAGAAATTACTCTTTGTGTGCTTATAGAGAGATACTGTAAGATCTGTTCAACAAACACCCATCATACCATCCTTCACATAAACAGTAATATGTATAACTGTGTTGCTTTTATATAATATACTTTTATGTGAGCTGATGACATTACAATACAGCACAGCTTGGTACAGACCATTTCACCCAGGGATAGTAAATTACGGTTCAAATACAAGTCTCTCTGAGAGCCTGGCTTAATTCAGAGGTGGATTTTATTGCAAAGAGCAATGCACAAGCAATAAGTATACTTTTCATGACACTTTTTCTTCTTAGAACATAACATGTTTTATTGCTGACCCTTTCATCTCATTCTAGGCTGTAAGCTTCATGAGAACAAAAACACCACTATATCCCCAGCTCCTAGCAATGCATCTGACACAGCAGGCATAGAAACATTTGTTCCATATTTAATGAATGCATAATCTTCAGGAATTTCAACAAATGCTGTTCCTCTCACTCAAGAATTTTGTTATTTTCTCCCTGACAAGCACCTGGAGGGCAGATAATGTATGTGATAGATCCTTGTAAAGCTACATGATTAAAATAGTCAGTTGGACTCCTTTGAGCACCTTTCCAAAATCATGCAGGTGATTGTAGGTACCTTGTCTAATATATAATGCTTGATTTATATAGGAACACATGATCATCTTTCATTAAAATTGTGCATTACAAAGTCAACTTAATCATGTTGGTGAACTCTGGGAGCAGGCATAAAAAAAGAATCTCAGAGTTATCCCACACAAAGGGAGAGGGAATGGGGGTGTTTATACACCAGTTACCATCAGTAACTCCCTGGTGGAGGCCAACTCCCAGAACGATGTTAGTTCCTCAGTATTTCTGGCCTGTTCTATTTGAGGACAGAATTAGATCTGATGGCCAGATAAAGTTTTCTGAATTGGCAAGGCATATGGGAATAGAGGCGGAGTACTGACAGTATCTATACAATGAAGTATTTTTAAGGAGACAGTGCATTTTTGTTAAAGATTAGCTAGCATTTGACAACTTCCTCAAATAATACTCTACCATTAAACTTTTTCTAGCATCAGTAAGAAACCAGAGAAGGAAAAGAAAAAGAAACAATTATGTATTTATAATTATCTGTTTAGCTAACTATTTATTTATTCTTTTCTGTTCTGTCTACCCATGAGGGGTTACACAGTACAGATTCACACTTGATCAGCATAAAGCCCCTAAGCAGAAGACTTCTCCATCACTTGAATGACACTTTGATTTTATTCATTTCCCATTTAATTTCTTTATTAGTAGTAGCAATAGTACTAAAAACAGCTTTAATCTGTCCTGTTGGGAATTGTCTGCAATTTACTGTGGGAACTGTAGCCAAGAACAAGTTTTCACAATTTAAACTTTAAAGCACAAATATGCATTTTCTTTTATCCAAAATTAGCCCCAATCAAATAAGGTCAGAATAACGGTTACCAAGCAGATTGCAAAATCAAAGACATTTAACTTTCTAGTTTACAGTTACAGAAGCTACATGTGAAAACAAAATATCTTTTACTGTTAAGCGAACTCTCTTCATTGGGAGCAAATCAGCAAATGTGTGGGCAGCTTATCTGTGCACAGGACTAGCAAAATTTGAGCTACAGAATATTAAAGCTGAAAGTCAAGTTAATAACTTTAAATATAATTGAAAAATGAGGGGGGAAATGGAGATTAAGGTCCTAAAAAGCTGTTTCTAAGTTAAGCAAGTCTGGAATTATACAAATCCTGGTTCGATAGAGTGGGTACAGTGGGAGAAAGCTGGTTAGCTCTCAGAGACTCTAAAATGACACATGAAAGGTGATTTTAGCAGTTAAGAGTAGGTTTGCCTCTGAGTAAGACACAGATATTACAACTGAAGAGAAATAGGAGATTGCTATTTTTCTCTCTCATTCAAAAGGTGAATCACTTTAGGACTGATGTGGCAACTCCATGTCATCGGAGACCTGGATGCCTATCTTTCTACTTCACTATTCTAACACAAAGTGTCTGCTGCTCCCAAGGTGTTCTCAAGTATCAAAGTGACTGCTGGAGCTCCAGCCATCGCTTTAACACTGCAAGCCAAGAGATACAGCAAAAAAATCTCTCTCTCTCAAATAATTTAAATCCATAAACAGCCATCCTAGAACTCCCCAGATTTCCATGTGCTTCCACTGTGGACAGCACTACATTTTACAGGGCCACAGATTGCTACATGGAAATCTGGGAAATGTCACTTTTTGTTTGTTTGTCTTTTGATTTTAATTCCTGGTGGCAATGAGCCCAGATGAAATTCAAAGTTTTGTTATTGTAGTAGAAGGGGGAAATTGACTCTTGTTCTAGGTAACTAGAAGTTTCTGTCCTACAGCCACTTAGAGGTAAGGTCAAGAAGACAGGACTTGGGTGTAGCCTTTAGCTTAGGAATAACCAGAGAAAAGAAAGATGGACCAGACAGTGCTATATCTTGAAAATTTTGATCAACCAAGGAATAAAGAGTCACTCTCCCTCGCCCATCCTCATGACATCAGAAAGTGCACCCAGTTTAGTGGTATGTTTGAATGGTGTTTGTGGTGGGTTGACTCTATGCTGAGTTCTTTGCCAACATAAATTTACCTCTTATACCAACCATATGACATAGGTATTACTTTTTAGTTTAGTGGTATGTTTGAATGGTGTTTGTGGTGGGTTGACTCTATGCCGAGTTCTTTGCCAACATAAATTTACCTCTTATACCAACCATATGACATAGGTATTACTTTTTCCATTTTATTTTTTTTTTAATTTTTTTTTCCTTTAAATTTTTATTTTGTCAATATACAATGTGGTTGATTATTTTGGCCCATCACTGAAACCTCCCTCCCTCCTCCCTCTCCCCCCTCCCACCCAAGAATGTCCTTTCCATTTGCTTGTTGTAACAACTTCAAAAAAGTTGTACTTGTTATACCTTCTCCCCCTGCCCCGTTTTTTTTTTTTGTGTGTGTGTGTGTGAGTGAATTTATTTATTTATTTTTAGCTCCCACCAATAAGTGAGAACATGTGGTATTTCTTTTTCTCTGCCTGACTCGTTTCACT
>NW_007736032.1:68732-69137 GCF_000696425.1 Galeopterus variegatus
TGGCAGTATTTCATCCCCCTTTATAACTGAGAAGTATTCCATTGTGTAGATATACCACATTTTCCGTATCCACTCATCCGATGATGGAGATTTGGGCTGATTCCAACTCTTGGCTATTGTAAAGAGTACTGAGATGAACATTGGGGAACAGGTATACCTTCGACTTGATGATTTCCATTCCTTTCGGTATATTCCCAGCACTGGGATAGCTGAGTCATATGGTAGATCTATCTGCAACTGTTTGAGGAACCTCCATACCATTTTCCATAGAGGCTGCACCATTTTGTAGTCTCACCAACAATGTATGAGAGTTCCTTTTTCTCCACAACCTCACCAACATTTATTGTTCAGACTCTTTTGGATTTTAGCCATCCTAACTGGGGTGAGATGGTATCTCAGTGTAGT
>NW_007736032.1:69397-69681 GCF_000696425.1 Galeopterus variegatus
CTACATCTTCCTTGCTCAGTTTTGGTAGCTTGTGTGTGTCCAGAAATTTATCCATTTCCTCGAGATTTCCTAACTTGTTGGCATATAGTTGTTTATAGTAGTCTCGAATGATTCCTTGTATTTCAGATGGATCAGTTGTAATATCGCCTTTTTCATTACTACTTTTTGTTATTTGAATCTTCTCTCTTCTTTTTTTTTTTGTTAGCCATGGTAATGGTTTATAAATTTTATTTATCTTTTCAAAAAACCAACTTTTTGATTCATTGATCTTTTGTATTGATTTT
>NW_007736033.1:0-875 GCF_000696425.1 Galeopterus variegatus
GGGGGGCTACCACTGATTATCTCAATTGGGAAGGTTTAGGGAGTGGGAAGGATAACTTGGGTGCACCGAGTCCCACAGGCTTAAGCCTACTCCTTTTCAGAGTACTCCAAACCTATCATTGTGCTTCCTATACCAATGTCAGGCATGGTGCATGAGCCCGCAGGCCTATTGCTCTGCCCTTTCACCTTCCGGAGGACTCTCGCTTGCCTGTCAGTCATGCATGAGCTCTCAAGTTCCCTCAGTTGGAAAGGCAGATATGAAATGACAGTGCAAAATTATTCCAAGATACTATTGGTTGTATCACACTGGACGTGAGATTGTATAAACTCACTGGCCCCACTTCTCAGGTTATTAGGGATGGAAAATAGGTCTTACTCTCACATTCCTTGTCTAATCAATGGGAAGTCACTGCTGGGAATACCATGTTGAGAAGTTTGAGAGGGTGCTGAACTCAAGTCATGCTGGTGGCACCTTGTTAGTTATCCAAGCCTTTTAAGGACACAAGAAAGTGAAGTGTTTATGCCAAGTGTTTGCTACTCTTGGGCTACTGGAATAAACGAGCTGTGCCCTCTGCCTCTTTAAAATCTTTTCTATTTTTTCCCCCCATGCCTAAGGCTGCAACTTTTCAGGCTCTATCATGGAGCTAGAGCATATAACTAACTCAGCTCACCAGAACTCAACATGTGTGCTTTTAGCACTGCTCTGTGTATATATATATAGCATGCTCACTGCTCTGGGCACTACATAACATGTAAGTTACTTCCTGCTTTCTGAATGTTGTGCTGTTCTTTTGAGACAATAACGAATAGGAAGTCAAAGTTGTTGCTGGCAATTCTACACATGAAGACTGGTCTAGTTTTGGGAGGCTTTGTGCC
>NW_007736033.1:3735-20324 GCF_000696425.1 Galeopterus variegatus
GAACACATCTGGTGAGGGTCTTCCTTGGTGGTGGCTTCAGTGACACAGGGTATCACATTGTAAGATAGAGGAAGCAGAGAGAGTTCTTCATGTGTTCTCCTTTTAACGCCCTCAGAACCACACCCACAACCACCATTGATCTATCAACTTATTACTGGGTGAATGGATCAATGCATTCACTTAGGTATAGTCCTCCCAGTCCAATCACCTCTTCAAGGCTCCACCTTTTGATTAGTAGACCAGGACTTCCCACCCTCTTAACAGTCTTAGTGGGGAATCAAGCTTGTAATACATAGAAGTTGGGGGACACAATTCAATCTATATCATAGTGTATTACTGATAATAAAGGAGCAGACAGTATAGTGTGCAGTGCATCCAAGTGCTCGGTAAACAGTCATCCCTCTCATACTTTTAGTTTTATTATTTTTATTATTAATTTAGTTAATTAGCTTAGGTATGCCACTTCTGACAATTTTGTGTAACTCTGAGCTCCTTGAGGATTGTGACCCTAACTTAGAGAATCATCTAGATTTTAGAGCCAGAAGAAACCTCAGAGAAGCCATTCAATCCTAACTCCGCATTTTACAGATGGGAACAACTAAACTCAAAAAGAGAAGTAATTTGTCCAAGGTCACATAGAATGACAGGTAACACCTCTTATATCGTAACACCTATCATACTTCTAGCATATCAAAAATAGTCTTTAAGTAACATTTATTCAACTAATTCTGCTTTCTTAGTCTCCTTTCACCTCAAAGCAGCCCGTGTGATATTTCTCATTCATTAACTGATTGAGGAGCTTGAGCGGAGGCCACATCTGAAGTTGGGGAATGGCTCTGTGGCAGCCTGGGCCCACCTGCCTCTGGCTTATGGCTTCTCTTCCAACTGCACTAACCCTGCTCAATTTTCTCCAGGGGAAGCTGGAAAATTAGCAGCTATGCTGGCCCCTGGGAATAGCAGAGTATTTTTTATGGAGAACAGGGAGGAGTTCTCAGTGTTTTGGTTATTTGTGGCATTTCATCAGCAACAATGTAAATTAAATTAATTAAAAAGCATTGTACATTTCTAATTCCAACACTGGATTCACTCAGTGGCCATGGAAATTTTGAATAATGCATAATAGTCATCTCTAATTTCTCAACATATGTTTTTTCACTTACACAGCTGTGAAAAAAATTATATTTATATTTTTGTTGATGCATAATTTCCAGCCTGAAAACAGAATTCATATTAGCATTAAACTGCCAACAGGTGTTGTCTTTTTTTTTCTTTTTCTGGTGAGCTGGAATAATCCCCTCTTTGGCAGGAAGTCAGTATTTTTTCACAGTCACTTTTGCATCCTTAAGAATGCCTTTAAAATTATTTTCTACTTGATGAAACACATCCTCACAAGGCTTCATTATGTTCACCCTGGTGTTATCTGATTGAATATTTCAATCACGAAAAACTTCAGAGATTTAAGTCATTTCCTACCCAAGACTGCATAGAACTACAACTGGGAATGTTGATAACATTTTGAAGGCATTTTTGCTAAGAAATATCCATGATATTAAATAATCTAATTGCATTTTAAGCCTGAATCCTGTTTATTTTAACTATTGATTAGAACATATCTTTTAGGTACAAGGTAATCGAGCCAAATGCAACTGACTCCTGCATTCTGTTAAGGAATGCCTGTAAAGAATGAAACTTTCCCGTGAGACCTTGTCAGTTTCTTCAAAACTGTTGGGTTTTCTTTTTTATTTTTTCCCCCCCATCTACAAAATAATTCTACCAGACTCCAAGAGTTGAACAATTTAAAGCAAAGTAGAATGGAAATTAATAGTTATCCTGAAATTTAATCCTTCTTGCTTCTGTATTCCTTCCCACTTAACATTACATCATATACCCCATCCTCCCCAACCCAAACACCACCATCCTAAACTATTTCCTCTCTCTTTTCTTCCAATCTTGCTTCTCTCCCTGACCCCCACATCGAGTAATTCTATGTAAAATCTCATTTTAATCTGGTCTCTGTCTTGCTTAGGACCCTACGGCAGCTCTCCCTTGTCCCTGAGATAAACTTGAAATTCTTTAGATGTACGCACGAAGTCCTTCATGATCTGGTGCCCTTTGCCCCTGACTCTTTCTCCAGTATCATCCCATTACTTGTGGTGCAGCCATGTGGGGCTTCCTGCAGCTCCAGGAACAAATGTGTGATTCCATTTCAAACTTCAGTGACTTTGCTCATGCTCCTGCCTCTGCCTGGTTGCCCTAATGCTATATTGCTTCAGACTACCCTCTTCAAGACCCAGCTCAGGAGTCTTCTCCCCAGCAAAAACTTCCCTGTTTTATCACCACCACTGTTATCACCCTGACACCCTTACTTTAGATAGAGTGGCTTTCTTCCTGTGATATTTCACATTATCTTTTAGTTCAAGAGAGAGCATATTGTAACAGCTAAGAACTCGGATTCTAGGGCCAGGCTTCCTGGGTTCACATCCCAGCTCTGCCATTTACAAGCTGTGTGACATTGGGTAAGTTGATTAACTTCTCTGGGCCTTGATTTTTCCATTGTGAAATGGGAGAAATAATTATACTTACCCTGTAGAATATTTATGAAAATTAAATGAGGCTATATACAAATTACTTAAAACAGTAGCTGGCAAGTAATAAGTACATAGCTAACAATTCATATATTCTAGTTCTTATTTGCATAACTTTATTGTATTTGTTTAGGATCTACTTCCCTCAATAGACTCAGAGTCCCTGAGGGCTGGAATGTAGTTCTATCCTCTTGTATCCCAAGTGCCTGGTACTGTGCCTGGCATATAACAGGTGCTCAGGAACAGATGTAGGAGGAATGAATGAATAAATCAATGTAGACAGGCAATCTGGAAGCTGAGAAAGCAAAGAGACATTTCCCCCTCAGTTAAGTAATATAGTTATCATGTCTCTGACACTTCTTATTTATTTATTTTATTTTTTTAAACTAGAGAACTCCTTTCCTCTCATGATTACCATCTAAAACACGGAGTGAGTGTTTGATGCACATTTGCAAGAGGATTTGAGGCCAACATCCACACTCTGGTGGCCTGGCTTGTTCCATTTTACTTTCCTTTGCCATTGCCAAAATGAATATCCATTGATGAGATTTCTAGTATTCATCACATGCAGCCACCAGATGGATCTGAACAGTTTCTCCAACAACCAATTTGCATTTGGACTCTACGTCCAAAATGCCTTCCCATAATAGCTTCCATTCGCCTTCTATACATTCCACAATCTTCTACTGTTCTCTGAAGGCCGCACCTCTAACCTCTAATTTTGAAAATCATGGATCAATTTGATACAACTGAGTTGCACGAAGTTAAACCACGGACTGTATTGTATTGCCAAATCATGACTTGCTCGTATATTGCAACTTCTACCATGTAACTTAACAAAAATTTTTATAATGATCTTTTGCAGAGAGTCCCCAAGGTATTGTTGCAAGACTAATTTTTCCCCCTACTGCTAGAAAGGCTTCTTCTTGCCTAGTGGGCATAGTTCTTGAGCCAAGATCTTCTTAAGGTTTTTATGTTTATTTGGGGCTCATGTTAGGTTTCATGAACTTAAATGAAGAGTAAGTAATAAATTCATAGAGGAAATTGGGTTAGCATGTGATTAACATCCTGGCTGATGCAGGCGAGTGTACCAATGATGGAAACATGTGCTTATATCATGATGAAATGCAGATTAGAGGCCCTGGAGCCAACCCAAGGAAATCTGCCCAAAACTGTTTCATCTCTGTCAGCTTTAATCTGATCGAAGTAGAAAGTAAAAAGTGAATGCCCGATATAAACAAGTGACACTATCTTCTATTGAGATGTTATTAAAATACTCATTTTTCATTGTGGTGTAGTAGACTGGACTATAACCTAGAGGACCTAAATTCAAATCTCATCTCAGTCACTGACTTAAGCTGTGAAATCACACAGGGCCTTAGCTTCTGCATCTGTAAAATGAATGTGCTGGTTAGACTAATGGTTTTCAATAGTTTTTTCCTTCAAAGTACAAATGAAAAATGATATTTACACACTCACATGAGCAGCCCCAGGGTTGTTCACAATTACCCATGTACTAGTTATAACTCAGTCCCTTTCCTCCTGCTCCAGTGAGCAGATTGGAAAGCATGAGTGAGATTGATATTTTAGGATAACCTGGAATCCTGTCTTGTCTAATTTATTTTAAAACCTAAAAAGCAAATAATTTGGAATCTTGGTTACATCTTTATTAATTTTTAAAAAGTGATTTGCTACACAATTCCCAAAAGGTGTGTCACAAAATTCGAGCTGGTAATTTGTACACTGATTTGACAGTCCTTTGTACCTCTATCATTCCATATCTCTGTGAGTAAATCAAGGTGCCAGTAGAGAAAAGTCCAAGGTATTGAGTCTTAACTATTCAGAATACAATAACAAGGAATACATTTTGCACATAGGCCTCACTATGGTGGGTTTTCTCATTTCTCCTTGGAAAACTGCTTGTGGCAATAGTAACTTCCTGATTCTTCTGTTGATATGCTCATCAGAGCTGTATTTCTAAAATGAGGTAACAACATCATCACCACGTCCAGGCATACTACCAGTGCCTTGGGGCCTGCCCAGGGACCTGAGGTATGGAGCCAGGAGCTGGGGCCCCCTCCCACAACCAGGCACACCACCAGCACCAAAGAGCATGCCAAAAACCTCACCTCCATGTGGGTGGCCCACCACAGTCACCACAATAACCACAGCTGCTGTGAAAGCAGCTAGATGCCACAACCACCACACAGATGGTCCACTAGCCATTGGAGTGCATTGACACAGGGAGAGTCACCAGCAGGGACCAAAGAAAAGAAAAGGATGTCTCCCTCCACAAAGCCCATTCCAGAGTGACAGAAGAAACATCTGCTCTATGATAATATTGGGAGACCTGAACACACCTCTCAGCATTGGACATATCATTTAAGCAACAAATCAACAGAGTAACCATTATTCTTTCAGGAGAGAAGAAATCTAGGGTAATTAGAGAGGGGTGGAGGAGGGAGAGGGGGATAGGGGAGATTGGACAAGGGGCATAAAGAATAAGTACAATTTGTAACAATATATATGTTAGTAATATTGATTTGAACAACATATCTCAATGTTGAGTCCCCAAAATATGTATAATCGATTATGATTCAATAAAAATAAAAATAAAATAAATAAATAAAAGAAAATAAGATGGAATACTTTTAAAAAATTGAACATATATAGTACCTGAATAAAAACAGTAGTGAGTCATGTTTTGAAATGTTTTATTATGGAATTTTTATCTGCAGGAAAAATACCCTGCAATATGGTGTTTGTAGTATGTTGGCTATTATGATTTTGAGTAATATAGGAAAGGAATTAAGATAAAAGCTGCCAAAGGACCATCTAAGTTTAGTATAAAACTTAAATGTAAATATTACCTTTACAATTTTTGATTTCTGATGATATGATAATCTAGATAACATGAAAATCTCTGCACAACTAAATACCTGGATAAAGTAAACCTTGTAAATGCAAGACTGAAATAAAAGGAAACTATAAGAGTTCTAAAACAAAGAATAAGCCCAAAACTAAAACCAACAAATTGGAATAATGAGAATAAAACTGTGGAGTGGAGAGAAAATTTTCAGTCCTAATAACCTGGGATATAGGTTTAAGTCCACACTGGGAAAAGAGACTGGTCCTTAGGCTGTCTCATACTGAAACTGAGAAAACCTTCATAAAGCCTGACTTTATATAAAAGAATATATTAAGTAAAATTTACTTCTCAGCATAGATAACAGTGAAGTTTATATGCCCTGTTTTGAGCTATGGATGGTAAAAAATTTTTGCTTTAAGACTTAAAAAACATGGAATTGGATTGAAGATTTTAATATACGCTATCCCATAGTGTACAACTCTAAATCAAAAACAAAATTGATCATGGGATACCTAGTAGAAATAAATCGAAAGCCTCTAGAAGTATATACCTGCAACCCAGGCTTCACTGGATTCCTATAGAGAAATATAATAAAATCAATCTCCAGAATTTAAAAAATATGCAAGAAAATTAACATGAGTGAGAGTCAGCAGGCACCAAACAACAAGATTAAACACCCAGGAACTTCAGGTGATACAAGGGTTAAATAGAGATTATAAAAGAGGGGTGTTTAAATTAATAAAATTATAAAAGAGAATGGAAAATTAAAAATACAAATAAGGTAACATGAAAAAAGAAAAGGAAAATCTTTGAAATTACCATATGGAATTTCTACAAATGAAAGATGTGGTTATTGAAATAAACAGACTCAATAAATAAGTTAAACAGTAGTTTAAGACCTATTGAAAATATAACTAGTGAATCAAAACATAAAAATGTGTGGAGTGCACAGAGAGAAATAAAGAAGTAAAAAAATACAGAAAAGAGTAAAAGTAGATATGATGAATAGGGTAAAAAGTTCCAACTTGCATCTATTGGTATTTCAAAAAGGAGAAAATAGAAAAAATGAGGAATAAAAAAGTATACCAACAGTTAATGACTGAAAATTTTCTAGATTGATGAAACTACATGAATTCTTAGAAACAGAAAACATAAAAACATATAAAACATATAAATCTGTACCTAGACATATGGTCATGAGAATGTAAAATGTTATAGCCATTCTGGAAAATAGTTAAACAATGGCTTATAAGACTAAACAAACACTTATATACAACCCAGCAATCACACTCCTGGACAGTCATCTCCAAAGAAATGAAAACTTTGATTCACAAAAACATGAACATGAATGTATTCATATTATCCTTATTTTAATAGCCCCAAACTGGAAACAACCAAAATGTCCTTTAATAGTTGAATAGTTAAACCATAGTATATCCATACTGTGGAATACTACATTGCAGTGAAAGGGTATGAACTATTGATACACACAATAATTTGAATGGATCTCAAGAGCATTATGGTGGATGAAAAATTCAATATCAAAAGATTGTATACTATGTGATTTCATTTATACAAAAAACTATAGAGTTGAGAACAGATTAGTAGTTGCCAGGGATTAGGGAAGGTGGAGTGACGTGGGATGGATGGGAGAGCATGAAGAAGGTCTTAGTGGTAGTGGTAAGACAATAGTTCTATATCTTAATTGGGGTGGTTACTATGTAAATCCACACATGCAATAAAATAGCATAGAACTATACACGCACAGCACCAATGTAAATTTTACGGTTTTGGTATTGTACTATCATTAGGTAAGATGTAGCTATTGGGGGAATTGGGTAAAGGGAACATCAGACCCCTCTGTAGTATTTTTGCAACTTTTTGTTAATCTATAATTATTCCCAAATTAAAAGTTTAAAGTATAAGGGGAAAAAATACCACAAACCAAAAAAAGATCTAAAAACTAACCAGAGAGAAAAATCAAATTATCTACAAAGAAATGACAAACTAACAGCAAACTTATCAGAAGTAATGACAGAAATCAGAAGGTAATAAAATAATATCTTCAGAGTTCTGAGACAAAGTCATTATTAATTTAGAATTTGATACCCAGCTAAATTATCATTCAAAGTATGGCTAAAACAAAGACATTGCAGACAAGTTGAAAAAGCTTACTAGCAAATTGAAGCCATATATTCCAGATATATTTTTGAAAAGAAAATTAAACCATGAAAAAGTAAGATGCTAGAGAAAATGGCAAGAAAATATATTGATAAACATGTGAGTAAATATCAATAAGTATTAGGTAAAAAACCCCACAATATTATATTTATTTATTCAGTCCAAAAATATGTAGTAAGTACTATGTGTTAAACACTGTTGTAGAAGGGATGCAGAAGTGTCATATTTCCAGTAGGAGAGATGTAATAATCAAATAATCACTCATTTGTGGATTTTCAAAAAATAGAAGTAGAATATTAGACAAAAAGTAAAGGTAAGACATGAAGGAAGGTAATCAGAATTAAAACATGTGCAAGTTCCCCCTCCCTTTTTTATTTCTGCTTAGGAGTGGAGAGAGCTTTTTTGTTAACTTTGTATTTTAAGTCAAATATCTTTATTAAAAGAATAGGAACAAGTGAATATCTCTTAAGCTGGTAGAGAGAAAAGCAAATAATAAAGAAAACAATTCAATAGAAAAGAGAAATGAAGGGGAAATATGTTTTTAAAGCAGAGTAAATAGAAAGCACGAACTGTTTAAACAAATCCACAGTTATCAGTAGTCACAATATGTGTAAATAGACTAACTCAATTAAGATATACAGATCACATTGGATTAAAAATTCCAAATATATACTACTTAAAGAAATTTACCTAAACCGTCAGGACACTGAAAGATTGACAGTTTAAAAAATAGAAAAATATATACCAGCTGAATACTATATAAAACAAACCTTTGGTACCTATAAGAATCTGAGACATGGCCAGAAGGCAAGATACTGAACTACTTGGAATAGAAGACTAGTTTGTCTGGCTCTTGTAGCATGCATTTATTCAGCAGACTCATTGACTACTACTATGAGCGAAACACTGTGTAAAGGACTATGAGTGATAGATGACAGGATGCTGTTTGTGACCACCCTGCTCTTATGATTTAGTACTATTTCCATAATACAAAACTAAAAGCTCAGATTTTCCCTTCCCAACTCACCTACATGTTTGGCTGTAGAGGAGAACGCACCCTCTTGCACTGAGCGTGCATTCCTC
This sequence comes from Galeopterus variegatus, assembly GCF_000696425.1. Taxonomy (NCBI): domain Eukaryota; kingdom Metazoa; phylum Chordata; class Mammalia; order Dermoptera; family Cynocephalidae; genus Galeopterus; species Galeopterus variegatus. The sequence goes on from NW_007736033.1 coordinate 12,454, forward strand.
TTCAGAAAGTGTACACACAGAGTGGTGCGGGAGGAATGAAGTGGTCCAACAGATTGGATTGCCAATTCTGCTCTAGAACTCAGTGGGAAGACAAATATTATAGCCAGATTGTTTTCATCACCAAGTCCAGCCCTCATTGTCCAACTAAGGGCTCGAAACAAATCAAGTTCAGTTCCCAGTCCCTTAAGCTGGTCTCTAGAAATTCCAGATAAGGTGTACACTAAAAAAAATAAGAAAAAGAAATTTTCCAAAGAGTCAGGACACTTCAGACTCACACCCCTGGTAAGGTAAAGTAGTAAGTTCAATGGACTAATAGATCTATTGGAAATATTTGAATAATGCAATCAGAAACAATTAGAGTTGCCTTACTTTTCAATCAGCTTCCTTTGTCAGATAAAACGTACAAAATTACATATTGATCAACACAGGAATTGAGTTTGCTTTACTTTCTTCAGTTGACTCTTTTACCACAATGAGTTCTCATAAACTTATATTTTAAATGACATTTCCAAAAGGCAAAATAGGTAATAATATCTTAAATTCTGCTGGTTTAGAAAGGAACTCAAACCTGGAGTTGTCCAGGTTCCTTTGCTGGTTGGGATTGTTTTTTGTTTGAGAGTGGTACTCAGGATCATAGTATCTGAAGGTTGGAATAAATCATTTCTAAAACTGAGTTCAACTCCCATCTCCAACTAATGCTGTAATTTGTATCACAAAATGAAAGGCCCTCAGAGGCAGGCAGTTACCTTAAATAAGTGAAGCTAGGTGGGAGTTATACAAGTGGGATTAGTGGGGACTGCAGCAACCTGAAGAGTGCTTAGCCCTGAGGAAATAGCTTCAGTTTATTATTTGAACATAGCAATTCAGGTTAAGTCTTGACTATTTTTTAGGAGAATCTAGAAATCTTGATTTTATGAGGATTTATCAGACTTGTCAAAACTAATCTAGAAATTGTATTAAATATCTTTCATATGCCAAGCACCGATCTAGATTTTGATGATACAGACATGAGTAAAACATGGTTCATGTCCTCAAAGAGCTCAGACTATTGCAAAATAAGATATATAATGAAGAAAGTGAAGTCATTCTGTAAGTGCTAACATAGAGGTAAATAGATGTATTACAGGAAAGTATGAGAATTTGAATGATGTTTCCAAGTTGGGGGAAGGGTAGAAATGGCTTCCTGGAGGAGCTATTTCCTTTGAATTAGGCCTTAACAGAATGCTTACATTTGTATGAGCAATGGAATGGAGTTATAAATATCCATAACATGAACATCAAAGGATGAGAGGGGTGGAGTAGCTGCAAACAAGGTGAAGGGGAAGAAGGTAGTAGCTAGGGTGGAGATGGGTATTTACTCCAAGTGAAGGAGACTGTACTTTGTCCTGGAAGGATGAGACCCATACAGTGATGGTAGCCAAGGTTTCTATTTTTTTTTTTTGTATTAAAATTAGTTTTAGTAAAACTATTATTTGAGAAAGTTTGATAATGGTAGCTAGGAACACAGACTAAGAGCAAACTGGAGTCAGGAAACCAATTGCGATGTGAGGAAAATCTGAACTCAAAAAATAACTATGGGGATGGAATGAAGGAGAGAGATTCAAATGACCAGAAGCACTTGAGGAGTGAAAGAGAGGAAGAAGTCAAAGTAGTGGGCAGTTGAGTGGCTGTTGATGCTGCCAACAAGTTAGAAAGAAGGCAGGAGAAATTCAGGAGGGAGGAAAGCAGGCAAATGTGCAAAGGGGAGAGGGGACGATACTACCATTGAAGTGCCATCCTTAAATTTTGCAATAGAATGTTCCCTTATAACTTCTACTCGTGGTTTCTCCTCTTTGATTTTTTAGTTAGTTTGTTTGTTTTTGGTGAGGATCATTTTGTCTACACAACACCATCTCTCATTTTGTTTCACCTCCTCATCATCCCAACACTCCACCGAGACTCTTGAGCATATGTGGGCTGTATAGTTCAGGAACATCAAGGTTATTTACAGAATGGATGTTCATCAGCTCAGTGTGTGTGTCTTCTTTTTATTAAGCCCTGTAAACGTAAGCCTGGAGACAGAGCCACTTTCTAGTTACGTAACTTAGGATAAGTTTCTAAACTTTCTTTTGTCTCAAGAGCTTAATTGTAAAGTAAAGATAAAAATAATAGCCCTTATTTCCTAAAGAAGTTGTGAAATGCTAATGTGCTACGGGTAAAGGACATAGAAAGCTCTCGATTGAAGTCAACTGTTGTTGATGTTGTTATATTTAGTGAATCAAATATAGATCTTAAATTAATGTAGACACCAAGTTAGAATTTTGGAAATATCATATGCCCTTCATTCCTTTCTGAATTTAGGAAGAAGAAAGAAAAACTCCATGTGCCAAAGAAATAGGCTCACAGTCAGGCTATCCAGACATCCTATGCTGAGGGAATTGTGTGCTGATATACGTGTTTATTCACTCATTGATTACTGTGTTCATTCATTTCAAAATCCATCCACCCACTGATTTGCCCATTCAACAGACAATTATTGCAAGTCAACTATTTGCCAGGCACTGGGTTAGACATTAAGAAACCCCAGAAGACATAGTCTTGTTGGAAACACAGATACATAACTAAGTAATTATAATATAATGAGGTAGGTGGCACAGGGAGCCCCCCTTCTTCCCACCAAATAACATCTAGAGGGAGCCGAAGGGAGTAAGTTGGTTTTCCTAAGGACAGAAGTAATTTGAATTGGATTTTTAAGAAGTGGAGAAAAAGTTTGTCAGTCAGAAAAAAGGGGGGTAATGTATTTAAAATAAAGAGACTGTCTATGCAGTCAAGAGGCACCAAAGAAGAAAGTGTTTTTGAGGATTAGCCTGTATGTAAATTAGCCAAGAGGGAGCACAAGGAGCCTGGAGAAGCATGTAAGAGATGGAGCTAGAAATCCAAGGACTTTGAATCCAGTTCTAAGGGGATTGATATCTTTCTTATGGTCAGTGAGGTATTTGAATGACATAATGCAATATGCATTTTTAGAAAAATCACCCTGGTAACACTGTGGATAATAGAGATGACAGAAAAGACACAGGCTAGTGGCAGTTCCTAGGTAATCTCTCTTCAGCTCCCAAAGAAAACTGGAAAGTGATCATTCTCACAGGGTATGTTGAGCCTGTGCAAAACTGAAGGCGTTGCATAATGACTCCTCCCTACTTTTCCTCCAAATCTTTAAATTCAGTAAGTCTGTATTATCTTAGGTCTTGAGATGTTAATGACTTTGACTAATTGTCAACACTGGCAATTACGATGACTGATACCTTATCATATCTTACAATGAGCAATGCTAATTAAAATTGATTGTGCTAAGGCTTTAGCAGCAACTGTACCCCCACTCCCCTTTTTTTGTTTAAAACATGAGCTTATTGTGCTGATTTTGGTGATCTACACAAGGCAGGCTTATTATCCCAGTGTTTATTTCCCAGTTCTGCTTGTGAACCATATTAGCAACAATTATGAAGTGTCAGGGAAACAGTAAGAGTGACTGAATTTGTGCCATAAGAAAGATCCCGAATTTTGATTGATTGATTGATTCATTCATTCATTCATTGGTTCATTCATTTATTCAACTGACAGACCTTTATTAGACACCTCTTATGTACCAGGAACTGTGCTAGGCACAGGGGAAGCAAATGAATAAGCTATAACTTGAGGAATTTGTAGCCTACTGAGAAAGACAGACTCATTACAAGATAATTGTATATAGTATGTAAGTGCTATCAGTGGCAGACATTAACTCTGCCTATGAGTGTGCAGTTAGATTTCACAGAGAAGGTGACATTTGGATGGGGGCTTCGAAATGTGAGCAGGAACTTTTTTCTTGGACTTCTATTATTACTACCTGTTCATACTTGTTGGATTTGCAGGAATTATAGTGTCTCAAAAGAAGAGCACTTGTAGTGCTCTTTACAATGATAAATTAGCTAGAAATTTGGGGAATCAATACCAGAAACTGTGCTCTGAAAATTCCAGGCTGAAAAGAAAGGCATGCCAGACAGGTGGCATGCAGTATGTAAATGCCTAAAGACATTAAAAGTAATCAATCACATGTTCCAGGAAGGTGACAAGATTATGCTCAAGTGTGGACTGCCTGGAGGACAGTGGCAGGCAATAGCTCTGGCTATGCAGTTCAGTTAGACAAACACTAATTGAGCATTGCTGGGTGCTCTGCCCAGAGTCCCCATGTAGGGTGGAGGAATGTTGGGCAGCTGACGGCTCATAGCTGAGTCTCTCTCTATGCGCTGCCATGGGCACAAGAGAGTTGTTTGGCTCAAGGTTGAGCCCGAAGAGGCAACTTGTATTCAATGACTAGCCCCAACTCCTTGCCCAGGTTTGAGATAATTATGAAGAGTCATCCTAACCCCACAGCTCCCTGTAGAATCAACTGAGGCTTCTCCTCCAACTGCATCAGTTTCATCTCTCCCTCTGCCCAGTTCTTCTTCTTACACCTCTCACAGATACTGCTGCAGAGAGCAGTCCTCGACAAACCTCTTGCCTGCAGATTTCGGTCTCAGGCCTGTTGCTCAGGGAACTGGGTCCAAAACAAGCCTTCACTAAGGGCTAGATTTGGGAATTAAAAAATGCAACAGACGGGCCGGCCAGGTGGCGCACTGCTACAGTGCGCCGCTTGGGAGCGCGGTGGCGCTCCCGCCGAGGGTTTGGATCCCACATACAGACCGGCCGCTCACTGGCTGAGCGAGGTGCGGGCGCGACACTGAGGGTTGCGATCCGTTGCCGGTCACGAAAAAAGACAAAAAGGAAAAAAAAATGCAACAGATAAGTTCTCTGACCTCGAGAAATTTACAATGTTGTGGGAAGTTAGGGCTTCTAAAAGCAATGCAGAGCTTTGGGAAGCTGTTAGGCCTACAAAATACATGAGCAGAAGAAGGAGGAAAAGGAGGAAAGGAGCAAGGACTTCTAAGCGCACAGTCTAAAATTGTGCTCATCGAACAATTACTTCTTGGGTGTTAGGGTTCTCTATGAATTCATAATGCCTTTAGAGTTAAAGAATGTAGGGTTATTAGGGACTACAAAAAAAATCTCCCTCCTAACTGGTCATCCAGGCTTAGCTGGCCTATTTAGAGGGACTGGATTCACAACCTCCCATGGTAGCACATTTCAGCAGTTTCCCTATTGAAAAATCCTTTCTTACATTTTACTGAAAGCTTTTCTTTAGTTCTGTACTCTATGGTCATACATACTGAATTGGTTCCATTTCTTTTTTATTTAAAGCAAGAGGCTTTTGTTTATTTTAAAACAAAAATAATTTACAAATTAAAATTATTTATAAAAATTCAGGAGATAATGGAAATTTGAGCATTAACTAGATATTTGTTGGTGTTAAGGATTTTTTAACGTATGAATATATGGTAACAGTTTACACCAAAGTTTAAAAAGAATATTTATATTTTAGACATACATATTGAGATATTGAAGGATGAAATAATGTGATGTGTAGGATTTGCTTCAAAATAATGTGGGTGGGGATATAGATGCAATGGGATTGGCCATGAGTTGTTCATTGTTGAAGCTGGATGATGGAGGTGCATTACACTTTTCTGTTACTTAAAGAAATGCTTAGAGTATTCAAAAAAATAATAATATATTTTATCTTATTAAAACTATACATGTACATCATCGAAAAATATCCTTAGTACAGGAAGTCTAATGATGGAAAACAATGGTCTTCTCCCTCCTTCCTTCCCCCCAGTCCCACTCTCCTGGTCCCACTCCCAAATAATTTTAATGTTTTGCAGGGGAGCAGGAGTCTTTCTGTATGTTATCTCTAAATTAGCTGCTTATTAAGTTGTTAATTCTTGTCTCTTGATATGATCTGTGGACTCCCACAGTGATCCATGAGGATTTTTTTCTGTGTCACGAACCCACTCTTCTCAGTGCCTCTTTAGGTCACCTTAGCATCTCACAGCACACTTCCCATTCATTTCTGAGTCTATCACCAGAGCCAGTCTCCCTTGGCTTTCAGCTGTGTAAGACAATGCCATTACTGAGCTCACCCTTCAACCCACATTTCTCCCCTGCATCCAATAACAATAGCATTGGTTTTCTGTTCTGCAGTCATGAGTAAGTCTTTAGTGAACTATTAAAAATTAATCATGGCATTTGAATTGTTCTCATTATGTAATGGTGTTCACAGCAGAGCCATGCCCTGCACTCAGATTAGACCTCCATCTCTTCAGGTCCTATGTCATAGTACTTGTGTCACTTGGAAAGTTTCACCATCAATTCAGCTTCAAGTTTAAATGAACTCTCCTATTTCATACTCAACCAATTGCATTTCTTACAGCACCAACATTTCCCAAGTTCTAAATGATATTTTTAAGTCTTTCAAACCCCATTGCCACCTTTACTTCCATCTCCACCTGTTTTTACCTGCTGACTTTCTTCCTCAGGCCTGGGCTCCTGAGCTGATTAGGACTTTTTAATTCTTCCAGCTGTTGTCCTGTGACTTTCTTGGGTCATTCTACCCAACAAATATTCTACTGTATTGGTCTCATGTCATTCTCTGTCTTGGTTTACTACTGTATTAGTCCATTTCTGTTGCTTATAACAGAAAAACTGAACTGGCTGATTTATAAGAAAATGAAATTTATTGCTTACAGTTTTGGAGGCTAGGAAGTCCAAAGTCCAGGGAACACAACTGGTGAAGGCTTCCTTTGGTGGTGACTTCCATGACAGCAGCATATCACATTGAAAGATAGTGGAAGCAGAGAGAGGGAGACAGACCAACCTCTTCATTCACTCTCCTTTTAAAGCCCTCAGAACCACGCCCCTAACCACCATTATTAATCCATTCACTACAGCACAATCCTACAGTCTAATCCCCTCCTCAAGGCCCCACCTTTCAATTACCATAATAGGATTTCCCACCCTCAACAGTTACAGTGGGAATTAAGCTTCCAACACATGAACTTTGAGGGACACAATTCAGTCAATCCACAGCAACTGCCTCATTTTGCAAGAAAGCTTGCCAGGAAAGGAAGGTAAACTTACTAAGTCTTTGCCTATTTTAAATCTATCCTCACTTTTTATTAGCTAGGAAAGAATTTTAATTTGGGACTCATTTTCCTTCAGAATGTTTTGCTTTTGCTTTGGTCTTTGTGGGAGCACATAGGCTTGACAAAGAACAGGGAGTGCACCAAGGGCAAAAGTCCTAAATGCACTTATGCAGAACCTAAGTGCTGAAAACAGCGTGTGCTGGAAACAACAGTTTCTGCTAGATTAGGTAAGAACATTAAGGTCATGTCTTATCCAGCTTCCCTCCCTTTCCTTTGTTTCTCAAGATGTTTTCCAGAGAATGCCCCATAGCCAATTTCTTTTCATTCCTTTGATAAATGATTAAGTTGTTTTTTCTCTTGTATTTCCTTGACTTTATAAGAAAAGCTGAAGCAAATACTGACTTGGGGCTGCAACTTGTTTCTCCCTTCTTGAGGGAGTTTTCTTGGTGCAGTCCCTTCAGGCTTCTTGTTGCTCTTAATATTTGGACTCTGAGTAATCTTTGTGTCTCATCACACAGCGAGAGGTCTGAATCTTATCTCCTTACTCTATTATAGTGTTTTTGGTTTTGGTTTTGGTTTTTACTTTCATTGTTTTATTGGCAATCATATTTTTAATTTCCAAGAGCTTGTTATTTTTACTATTTTTTAAAATAGTGCATCTTTTGTTTTATAGTTCCAATATCTTTTCAATTGTTTTTAAGGAAACAAATTAGATTTTTTCTTTTTGTCTTTTTTTTCATGACCGGCAATAGATCGCAACCCTCAGTGTCGCACCCGTACCGGACCGGGACTGGCAACGGGATCGCAACCCTCGGTGTTGCGCCCGCACCT
>NW_007736033.1:21324-37156 GCF_000696425.1 Galeopterus variegatus
CGGCGGGAGCGCCACCACGCTCCCAAGCGGCGCACTGTAGCAGTGCGCCACCGGGCCGGCCCCCAAATTAGATTTTTTAAAAAGAAATTTCTCTTTTGGTTCCTGAATGTTTTCATTCCTTCTGTGTTTATACCTTTGTGGCTATATATTATGATCTTTCACTTTATTATAAACAGTGTTCCTCAGATATCTAATCATCCTTGGTTGTCTAATCATGTTTCAGGATGAGATATATTGGGAAGCCTGTTCAGGGCATGAGGAGGTGGGTGGGGATTACAGGCTGTCAGGTGCTGCTGAGACAACAAAGCAGTGGCTTAACCAGGGCAAATGCCTGGCTGCTGGCTGTTTACACTGGGGTGTAGGGCTAACCATTCCATCTACAGGCTTCTAATTAGTCTCCCTGCTTTCATCCTCACAACTCACTTTACATCTTCTATCACACTTTTTTAAGTATGTACATTCTTGGACATTCAACAGTACGGGTGGAATCTCTCCATTCATTAGTAATCAGTCCTACATCCTCTGTTTTTCAGAGACCTTTTAAAATCTCTCATTTACTGATGTTTCCCTCTTTGTGTCTGACATACTTTGGGATTTATACCCTTTTTATTCTTTTACCATATTTTTAATGTAGTACCAAATAAGAGAAGAGATCGATACATGTTTTCTTTCTACCATCTTGGACCTTATGACTCTTCTTTATTTATCTGTTTGTGTATTTGTTAATTTTAATAAAGACCCCTGATTACTTTATTCACTTTTTAAAATATCTTTGTTGGCCACCACAGCAATTCATAGGCATGTGGGTTGAAGCATGCCCCTTCCCAAAATATATATATAAATAAATAAATATATATATATATATATATATATATATATATGTTGAAGTCCTAACCTCTAGCCCCAGTACCTTAGAATATGACCTTATTTAGTGGTAGGGTTGTTGCAGATGCAATTACTTAAGGTCATACTGGAGAAGGATAGTTGCCTATTCCAATATGACTGATGTTCTTATAAGAAGACAGCTATCTGAGGACACAGAGACACACAGGGAGAGTGCCATGTGATGATGAAGGCAGAGATGGGAGTTATGTAGCTGCAAACCAAGGAATGCCAAGAATTGCCTGAAAACCACCAGAAGCTAGGAAGAGGTAAGGAAGCATTCTCTCCTACAAGTTTCAGAGAGAGTACGGTCCTGATGGCATCTTGATCTTGGACTTCTAGACTCTACCATGTGAGACAATAAATTTCTGTTGTTTTAAGCCTTCCAGTGTGTGTCATTTTGTTATGGCAACCCTAGAAACCAATGCAAATAGAGGGAGACAACAATTAAGAACTTAATAAGCATTCAATTTAGAGATATCAAGGTAACCTGCAGAAATACCCCTTTTGCAACAACAACAGTAATAAAAAAAGGTTAAAGCTAGTTACCTGTGGTAACAACAGTAATAAAAAAGGTTAAAGTGGGACTGGGGGTAGGAAGTAGACAGGGTATAGTGGCCTTTCATTATAAACATTTTTCACTATAGCATTTTTTTTTTTAGCCAACTTCCTACATCCTTAGGCATCATTCTAATTTGTGATGAAGTTTGTCAGCATCTGTGGCAGGCAGAATAATAGCTCCTTCCTTCAAAGATGTAGAGGTCTGAACTCCTGGAAACTGTGATTATGTAACCTTACGTGGCAAAGGGAAATGTAGGTTCAAGATAGAATTACTGGTGCTAATCAGCTGACATAAAGATAGATAATCTTCAGCCCAGTGTAATCGCAAGTCCTTCAAAGTGGACAAGAGAGGCATAACATGAATCAGAGAAAGAGAGATGATGTTGGAAGCAAGTAACTGGAGTGAAAGAGTGGTATGATGTGAGAAGGATTCACCTATGTTGTTGGCTTTGAAGATGGAGTTAGGAAGACACTAGCCAAGGAATGTGGGAAGCCTCTAGATGATGCTAGAAAAGGCAAGCAAGTGGATTCTCTCTTGGAGCCTCCAGAAAGGAATGCAGGCCTCCCAACACCTTGATTTTAGCCCAGTGAGACCCATGCCAGACTTCTGACCTACAGATCTGTAAGATAATAAATTTGGGTTGTTTTAAGTCAGTAAATTTGTAGTAGTTTGTTATAGGAGCAATAGGAAACTAATACACCATCCTTCTAAAAATGCAGGCTCAATGCTAAAGCATGGTATCACAGCTGAGAACTAGCCACTGCTGAGTACTCTGGAATTCTCTTTCCTCTCTTAGATCCTAATCTCGTTGTATAGCCAACATTTACTTTGGTAGCTGCCACCCAGTGCTGTTTTCTCCAATGGCAGTAGCAGAAAATGAAAACCTGTAAGACTATAAATGCACGTGGAAGATGATATTTACCATGGTACCATTTCCATCATAGCATAGCAGCTAAAGGCATGGACCTTGGAGTCAAGAAGAACTGTGTTCTAACCCCATTCAACCACTTACAAGCTGTGTGACCTTGAATGAGCCATTTTACCTCTAAGCTTCAATTTCATCAGTAAATCAAAACTAGTAACAGTACCAACCTCAGGGGGTCACCGTGTTATCTGAATGAGATGATACATTTACGGCACTTAGTACAGTGCCTGACCCATCTTAAATGTGAAAAGTGAAGGAGTTGGCTGATGTTGGGTTTACCCAAGAAACTTTGTGTTTCCTGTTGCCATTGCTAAAGTCTTAGACTAAAAGTTACATAACTTTCTCACTTTGTTTTGTATATGAAGTAATATATATGGTACCCTGAAATATACTAAGTGTGTGTGTGTGTATATGTGTTGAACCCCACACATGGATCACAAATGCTACTGGTACATTAGATAAAAAGTTTAAATAATCAAAATCTAAACTTTAGCATTAGTTCAATGGTTAGTGTTTGGTAACCACACTTTTCTCCCTTGTCCCATCTCCGTGGCCCAAGCCTAAAGACTGTGAACCATGCTCTTGGGATGGCTAAAGACAGTGAAGAGCCTCCCCAGTGCTCTTACCTGCAGTCTCTTCCATATCCCCTGTTCTGAAGTCTGAAGCCCATTCCACAGTGAGTAGATGCCCTCAGCTACCAGCTGCCCACTCATTCTTAAAACAAATCCACCTACAGAAACTTTTCTGATTTCAAGGCATGGAGGGGAATCTTAGTGGGGTTTTTTTATAACCTCATCATTACCAACCTGTCTCTGTACTTCATCTCCTTAGGAGAATATCTACCTAAGGTTAGGAATATGGGCTATAGAGTCTCATTCAGATCAGACCTACATTCAAAACCTAACTTTGCTCCTTGGGAGCTGTTTGAACAAGTTGCTTAACTTCTCTGAGTTAAAATGGGATAATAGTGCCTCACAGCTTAGGAGAATATCTACCTAAGGTTAGGAATATGGGCTATAGAGTCTCATTCAGATCAGACCTACATTCAAAACCTAACTTTGCTCCTTAGGAGCTGTTTGAACAAGTTGCTTAACTTCTCTGAGTTAAAATGGGATAATAGTGCCTCACAGGATGAATGCTAGAGATAATACATGGAAGACATTGAGCAAGATGCCTGGCATGGTAATGCTAATAATAGTATTAGTAATAATAATGTCGTTACTATTTTATTGCTTCTGTTTTCTCTGCAAAGACACTCTGCAGCCTCCCTCCGGCCTCTTTCCCCAGCATGTCCCCTGAGGATCCATCTCTAGGGGCATCTTCTGCTGAGCTCAGTTATAACCTTTATGATGTTAAGTGGATGGTTGGTCCCCATAGTTTATATTACATTAGTTACTGCATCAAGCAAAGAATGTACTTTAATATGGCATCATTTAATAAAAGCCCAACCTGCCCCCTACCTGGCATAAATGACAGGAGCTTATTAAGATAATGTCTTTCTAGTACTCACAGCCCCTTGAAAGACATTCACTAAACAAACAGTGGTATTTGATTTTTCTGTTGTTTGTTTTAGTCCTTAATGCACACTCTCTGAATTGTGTTAATGGGTCCTCTGCAATGCCTCTCACAATATGGGCACTTGTTAAATGCTGCTAAGTGCGGAATGGTAGTAAATGTTGCTCACATGTGCCTCTGCTTTTCTTCTCCCCCTTCCACCTTCTGTTTCCCCTCCTCCCTGTTAAACCTGGAATCCCTTTCCCCTTCTAGGTTCCTAGTCCATTGATTTTCAACCTTGACTACATATTGGAATCACTTGGGGAGCTTTTTAAAACTCTTGATGGCCAGACCATACCCCAGAGCAATTAAATCAAAATCTCTAGAGGTGGGACACAGACATCAGTGTTTTCTAAAGTTTTTCAAATGATTCCAATGTGTAGACAAGGTAGAAAATTACTATACCCTCCTGACTCTTATGCATCCCACCAGATCTCAGTCAGATGACATCTGTGACAGACAAATTAATATTTAGTATTTTATTTCTACTCAACTAAGAGCTCCTCAAGGGTCAGTCCCATATCTCTTATTATTCTTTGCTCCTAACGAATAACGGAACCTAGCAAAGAAAGAGCATTCGGCTGTAGTTCTTTTGGCCCAGCCCAAAGGATTTTCCCATGCCTCTGGTTTCTACAATAATTGATGTGAGTGCCTATCATTAATTTATCAGTTGGTTGTTGGGAGTCTCTCAGGTAAACAATTCTATCATTTAAGAGTAATTTTGTTGCACAGTTTAGCAGGAAAAACAGATCATTGCCATGTGACCCAGGAGTACAGAAACTGCTGTGCCATCCAGTGGAAGGTGTGGGATACAGGGACATGGAGTGGAAAGAGCACAGGCTTTCCAATCACGCAGACCCCCATCAAATCTCAGTTATGTGCCTATGTGCCTGCAGGACATTATCCCATTATCTCAAGCCCTGGTCTCCTTTCTGTGAAAGAGGGGATGACATCTACTACTCAGGTGGTTAGGGTCACTGAAGGACATAATGAAAGAAAAGAGACACAGGGTCTGCACTAGTCAGCTTGAGCTGCCATAACAAAATACTATTATTTTTTTTAATACTTAATATTTTTTAAATACTGGGTGGCTTAAACAACAGATGCATGTTTTTCTCATAGTTCTGGAAGCTGGAAGTCCATGATCAAGGTGCCATCTGGGTTGGTTTCTGGTGAGACCTCTCTTCCTGGCTTGCAGATGGCCACCTACTTGCTGTGTCTTCACATGGTGGAGAGAGAACTGGGGGAACTTTCTGGTGTCTCTTCTCGTAAGGATACTATTTGTATCATATCAGTGCCCCCCCAGGACCTCATTTAACCTTAATGACCTCCTTGTCAGCCGTATCTAACATAGTTGCACTGGGGCTTAGGGCTTCAACAAATGAATTTGGGGGTGAGGGAATGCAATTCAGTCCACAGCAGTGACAAGCACATAATATGAGTTCAGTAATACTAATATTGCCTCCCTCTCTCTGTCTCTTTCCCTCTCCCTCCTCCTCCCTCTCCCTCTCTCTTTCTTTCTCACTATCTCTCTTTCTGTGTCTCTCAGTTATGCATGAGAGAATCAAAAAAGCTTCAGAGAAATCAAAACTAGATTTTGTAGGTTAAATAGAAACTTAGGCAAGCAAAAATAAAGGCATTCCAAGCAGAGGAAACAGCAATTAAAGTCTATTAAAAGGCATGGCGTATTTGAGGATCAATGAAAACTTCGCCAGAGAACTTGGAGGTGGGTCACGGTAGAAAATGCAAGAGATGTAGTTTGGGGACAGGTCATTTACAGTGAAGAGTACTAAGCTGAGAACTTTGGGTTTTTCCCTTGGGACAGTAGTTATCTTTTTTTCTGGATGCCCCTCCCAGCTAGATGGTTAATTTCTTAAGGGCAAGGGCCCTGCCAAATGTCTGTTTGTAATCTACCCCTGAGCCTAGGGAACTGCCCTAAAAATGTAACAAGAATTGCTGCATACCTTGGTGTACAAGAGCTATCCTAACTTTTTCATTTGTTCAATTTGAATTAAAGCCAGCTGGAGCGTCCTTTGATTGGATTGGTATGAGATCTGCTACTCCTATCTGCTTTGTATCTGTCCAAGAACCTGGGTCATAACATGTTCCAAACAGAAGGTCTTCTCTTCCCAGTGGGAAGGGTCCTGGCACCACTTACTGAAGCAGCGTTGCCTTGTGGGCATTAGCCACACATCAGAACAGCTCTGCGTGTCCTTCATCACGTGGCCTGCACTGCTATATCTTGTTGGCTTGTCTCAGTACAAGCTCCACTTTAATCCTTAAATGCTCTGTTCAAACTAGGGTGCCCTCAGTGATACCCCTGGCTCCAGTCCTGAACTTTCAGTCCTTAGAGACACACACGATTTTTTTCTAAATTCACGTTCTCCACCTCTAGGTACTGTTCCCCTACTGGCTTGGCTATCTGTCCCTTTTAGCCCAAAATTTCACCCTATTTCCCCTTTGGGTTTGGGATATTTTTGCTAATGATCTTCAAAGCACAAAGTTGTATTGCTCTCCCTTACTTGGGCAATTTGAATTAACTGCATTGATGGGCCTGACCTCTGAAACACAAATGCCTGTTTAAAATAAAAGGCTGATTATTATATAATGAACTGTATTCAGTTTACTAAATAGTTAACTTAAACATAAATATATGTATATGTTTATGCTGAATAGATGTATAATTTATGCTAATGATAATTACAAATAATACAAAGGCATAATAAATCCACTGCAGTGCTGGAGTTCATTACCAATGCTGCTTCTGCTCAAGAGTCACATAGTGACAATTTGACATGCCTCAGGAACTGTGCTGGGCACTGAGGACAGAGAGATGGCTGTGATGTCATCCTTGTCCTCAAAGAGATTACAGTTGAGTGGGGGAGTAAGACAGGTACATAGTAATAGCTAACGTACTAGGGAAGCCCTTATTAAGGAATGGTTATTCTGACCCTTGTTTTACCATGACTCTGCAGAGCTTCCTCATTTGCTGTGCTGTTTCTGTGTTAGCGTCATGTTCACCTTGTCTACATCTGGAACCTACTTTGGCCTTTCTTCTTTAAGTCACTTCCTTGTGAGGTGTATTAGGTATATTAGTTAGGCTTGACTATGCTCTGCTGTTAAAATAAACCCCAAGTCTCTGAATGGGGGTATTGACATATCAAAGGTTTGTGTTTCTTACTCCCATGAAGTCCAATGTGATTAGTGAACAGAAGCTGCTCCATGTGGTCACTTTGGGATCCAGGATTCCTGGGCTGCCCATTTCTTATAAGGAGTTGGTGAATGACATTATCTTAGCATGTGGTGAAACGGAAAGTGCATGGCACAACAGTTTGTCACTGTTGCTACCCAGAAATGACACATGCCATTTTTTCTCATAGTCCATTGGTCAGAACTAGTAACCAGGCCAAAACCAATTGCAAGAAATGTGGCACAACAGTTTGTCACTGTTGCTACCCAGAAATGACACATACCATTTTTTCTCATAGTCCATTGGTCAGAACTAGTAACCAGGCCAAAACCAATTGCAAGAAAGGCTGGAAAATGTAGAGGAGCCTATGGAGTATTTGGCTATTGTTACTGTCGCCACCCCTGGAATAGTGATTTTAGAGCATGAGTTTGAAGAATTTGAATCCTGACTCTCTGTTAGTTATTTTGGGGTCTCCAAGGGGAAGGCACAATAAATAACATCCCACTTCTCTGCTGAGTTTATTAAGAAATAAAATAGTTTTTAAAAAGAGGCCAAAATATCACTTATGTTAATGATCGAGGACAAGTTGTAGGATGTCCAAAGTAAAATCCAAGCTGTAGAATTTTATTATCCAAGTGGACCCATTGATGAAATCCTGGAATAGGCAGACTCCTGGACCAGATAAAACTGACAGCATGGTGAGACAGAGGAGAACTCATGTCTTCTACAAGACTGCTGACACATGAGAGAGGAGGAGGAAAAGTGGAGATGAACAGAGAACACCTAGTTATTTTTTACCTACTAACCAATTAGATAGATCATTCCACCTCCATAGAAGTGGTGTAAGTAAAGAAGATAAAAGAAACACTAGTAGAGCTCCAGAAGGAAGCTCAAAGTAGGAAAAAAGAGTTCTCTACTAACTCTTGCTAGTTGCACCATTTGGGTCAGTTACCAAGCCTTCCTAAGTGTTAATTTGCTCACCTGTAAAATGGCAGTAATAGTATCACAATATCTCCTCTTGGGTCTTTTATGATTGCTGGAAATTAGGAGATGTGCTGGACTTGTAATGGGGAAGAGCTTTTCAAATGCCTCTATAAAATGCTCATGAATACTTGAGACAGAATTACTTACTAGTTTATAGAGACCAGATAGCTTTAAACACATTCTCCACCCCCAACACACACATGATTTTAAGAATATTCTGAGTTGGTTCTTTCCCCCCTATTACTCAACAAACATTTCCTCACCAACTCTCTAGGGTTGTTTCTGTTCCTAGTAGTAAACATCTAAAACCACCCTTTTCCAGCAAAAGCAAAAGCAATCCACTTAATGTCTCTTCATGGAGGTTTCTATTTTAACTCTTTCATGACTGTTTCCACATGGGTTTGACTGGCACTAGAGAACGTAACATACCCAAATCAAAATACTGATTTTAAGAAAAGCGAGCCTTCCATTTTTCATAGTGAAAAACTAATTAGTCTAGGGCCCAGGGAGCATAAGGTTGAGTCTTCTCAGATAAGAAATTCTTTTTTTTCAAATCTAAAAGATTTTTAAAAGTAGAAATGTTTTAAATGAAAGTATTAAATTATACAATTACATGTGTAGACTCTGCCATTGAGGGAGTTATTTTCATGGTGTAGGCTGAATCCAGCATAAAAATATTTACTGCTCTGAAATGTCAATATGAAATAATAAGAATCTAAAATTAAATATTTACTATATAATCAGCCTGCATTCATCCATCCACAATGTTCCCTGAGAAACACTGATTACACTGAATTTGACCACCTGGATTCTTCTTTCAAGCTTAGAGAAAAAAAAAACTGTCAGTCTCCCTCTCATACATTTTCTACCAACTTATCAAGGAAAGGGTTTGGAGCAGGGTGGTGTGCAAGGGTGATGACTTAAGTTCCAAATAACACATAGAAACTGGAATAGAATGAGTGTTTGTGTCCACCCCCCAAGAATTCATATTCAAAATTCATATTTTGAAACCTAATCCCCAATCTGATAGTATTTGGAGGTAGGGCCTTGGGGGCATTTGGAGCCTTTGGGAGGATAGAACTTTCATGAATTGTAGTAGTGCCCTTAAAATAAAGTTTCCAGAGAGGTCCCTCATCCCTTCTGCCATATGAAGTCACAGGGGAAAAAAAGATGGCCATCTATGAATCAGGATGCCAGCCCTCACCAGACACCTCATCTTCCAGTACCTTGATCTTGGACTTCCTGGCCTCCATAACTGGGAGAAATAAATTTCTGTTGCTTATAAGCCACACAGTCTGTGGTATTGTGTTATAGCAGCCTGAATGGACTAAGATGCACACACACACCTAGATGAGCCACTCTGCTGATCTCCCTTGGCCACATCTCCTAGGTCCGACCTCAGTGCAACAAGACAATAAGTCTTCACAGCTTTGCCAAATCTGTGACAAAAACTGTGCCAGGCAATAGGGATATCAATGTGGTCCATGTTTTGGAGGAGCTCAGAATCTAGTGGAAGAGACGGATAATTGAACAAAGACAATGTATTGTGATAAGTGCTGGGTTAAGAGTAAGCCTTGTGGCAGATGATTAGAGGGGTCCTGAAGAGGACCATCAAACCACTCTAAGATGTTATTCCAAAATTAAGCCAAAGGCAGTTTTGTTTATTTTATTAATTTTATGTAATTGGAAGAACAAAACCCAATTTTAACTTATTGTAAAGACCTCATTTTCACAATTTTAAAAAAGTTAAAATTAAATCTGTCAATTCAAGGATGTGGTATGAGACTGACTACAGGTGACAGCCTTGTGAAAGTTCTGGAGATGACAAGAGATGACCCAGAAAACCCTTGACTAGAAAGCAGGAGGTATGAGTTTAAATTGTGTGATTTTGGGTTAAAAATAAGCACTCTCTCATAGTTAATTTGATTATTTGGAAAACAAGTGAGCGGGGCTAGTTGATCCTTAGGTTCCATAAACTTCTAAATACTTATGATATTAACTACATACTATTCTCATTTTAAAAATTAAAATAGATCCTACGGTCATCTTTTAAAAATAAATAAATAAAATAAAATAGATCCTAGAAATGCTTCAACAGGGAATAATAATAGCCTAATTCAATTACAGATTGTATTGTTTATTCAATAATGAGGCAACATAACAAGAGCGTGGATTGTGGGGTCTATCAGAATGGGTTTGGGTTCAAGCTTTGTCATTTTACTGGCTATGAAGCCATGAACAACTTACTTAACTTTTCAGGCCTTTCGTTTGTAAAATGGGGATGTTATAGTTTATCTCCAATGGAAGTTGTGAGAATTAAACAATATAATGAATGTAGGAGCGTAGCACAGTGCCAGTTGCAAAAGGAAAATGTGGTATATATACTTAATGGAATACTACTCTGTCATATATTTATATACGTGTGTGTGTGTGTGTGTGTGTGTGTGTGTGTGTGTAAAATGAAATTCTGCCATTTTTAGCAACATGGATGAACTTGGAGAAAGTGATGTCAAGTGAAAGAAGCCAGGCACAGAAAGAGAAATGCCACATCTTCACTCATTAGTGGGAGCTAAAAAAATAATACACAAATAAATAAAAAGAAAGAAAGAAAGGTACAACAAATGCAATAATATGTTGAACTTTCAGAAGGAGAGAACAGAACTGAGACTACCAGAGGTGGGAAGGGGTGGGGGTGGGGCAAGAAATTGTCAAAGGGCCACAAAAACTGATTACATTGTGTAATGTTGAATATACTTTTCAGCATCATATATTTCATACAGGCATTGATAGTCAACGCTGTACCCCACAGATATGTACAATCAATTATGTTTCAATTTTTAAAAGAGTCTTGATAAACAGTATTATTTTTGAGTGATTCTTTGTGTTGTCTGCTGTCCAAGGTGCTGAATAGAATACCTAGTTCCTGCTTATAATCTGAAAAAACAGGTAGATATGTAAATCATTATATCTAGAACCCATGGAAAGTGATATCATAGAGGGATGAACAAAGTACCATCAGAGCATAGGAGGGATGATATTGACTTGGAATAAGAGGTAGGGTAAAGTCTAGTGAAGGCTGTACAGAAGAAGTAATGTGTCATCTGGAATTAGTGTACAAGTGAGTTATCTAGGCAAGCAAGGCAGGGGAAGGCAAAGGAACCAAGAGCATGAACCAAGGTGCATAGGCCTAATAATGTGTGTGAGCAGAAAATAATGAACAGCTGGACAGGTCCAGAGCCTGGGGTTGCCTTGTGAAAGGTCACAGGAGGGGGTTTGGTCTTCTAATAACTAGGGACCCATCAAAAGTTAATTTTACTTTATATATTTTTTATTTTGCCTATATGCAATGTAGTTTATCTTTGTGTCCCTTTACCAATTCCTTCTTTCCACCCTCCCTCCACCTGCCTCCCAGATATTTTTAATTTTTTAACCTCAGATTACTTACTGAGTCAGACTTCGTAACTCTGTTGCCCCATTGGTCTAAATCAGGGGTGGAAAAATGGCCTGCA
Organism: Galeopterus variegatus; assembly: GCF_000696425.1. Taxonomy (NCBI): domain Eukaryota; kingdom Metazoa; phylum Chordata; class Mammalia; order Dermoptera; family Cynocephalidae; genus Galeopterus; species Galeopterus variegatus. The sequence continues at coordinate 32,931 of NW_007736033.1, forward strand.
GACAAAATCTGGCCAAGCTGAGAATGGTTTTTATATTTTTAAGTGGTTCCATTTTAAATGGTTATCCAAGTAACTAAATACTGTACTTGATTATTTCCCTTTTGCCACAAAGCATAAAATATTTATTATATGACCCTTTAAGAAAAATTTTGCTTGGGCTGGCATTTTAGCTCAGTTGGTTACAGTAAGGCCAAGGTCAAGTGTTCAGATCCCCATACCAGCCAGCTGCCAAAAGAAAAAAATAGAAGAAAGAAAAATTTTGCTGACCACTGGTCTAAATGACCTATACTAAATTCATAATATCTTAATTAAAAAGCCAATAGGTAGACTAAATTTTTTAAATGTTTGCTTTGTGCTTACTATGTGTCTGAAATTGTCTTCTCCCTGAGAATATTCCTTCATGTCCAACCTACCTTTTACATTATGCAACAGGTTCAACATACAATGGCTAGATTTGTTCTTCCTGTGTTCTTTAGCCTTAGGTATACTGTATAGTCTCTCTTAGATCTTAAGTAATTAAACAATGGGACTTTTAAGTTGTTTCACCTTTTCTTTTCCTTCCCACCAGTTAGCCTACAATAGCACTGATATCTATTTTTTTGTGCTTGAAAATAAGAATTTTCCACCTTTATAAGTCACCAAGATTGCATTTCGTGCAGGATTTATATTAGCTGGACTATAGGTGATTGACCCACATATAAAAGAGACATCAAACCACAGTAGCTTAAACAAGGTGGTGTGTATTTCTCTACCTCACATAATAGTCCTGAAACAACTGACCAGGACTGACATGATGGCTCCTCTCCATAAGGGGTTTCAGGGATCCAAGCCTTTTCCATCTTGTTGCTCCTTCATCCTTACAGGTTGCCCTTTTCTGAATGGTTCATGACAACTCACCACACTGTGTTCTAACTACTTCAATCAAAGATTCTTAGAACATAATACCTACCTTACAATATTATTGTGATGTTATAGATATGCAATGCCCCCCAACGAGTAGTGCTACAGCTATCTATTATTATTAATAAATAGGTAATTGCAAAGGGTCTAGTGAAATGCTAGTTATTTAGTATATGCTGAATAAAAATAATTTTAGTGGAACTGAGTTGTGAAATAAAGATAAAGGTGCAGTTTTGATCTTCTCCATGGTTCTAGGAATATGACGGCTATTATCATAATGACTATACCAGTCTAGTTTCACTTGAGAGGAGTTTTTTTGTTTTGTTTTGTGATAAGCCAAAGACTGTCTTAAAAATTTCAGTTCTAGTAAATTCTGAATTCCATGCATAACTCGACAGCAGATTCTTCAAATTCCTGAACTGTTTTTCAGTCTTTTTTGCCTGTAGCCAAATCCTATTAAATATACTTCCATGTCATGTTGTGCTTAAATAATGTGGCAGGACAGGGCCTTGACTTAGAAAATGACACCCTTTCTCCAAGGAGGCTTCTATCACAATCATCTCATACAGAAATCATATTTTGTATTTTGCCTCTGTGGAAATGGGCAATATTGTTAAAAATTTATTTCTGCTGCAAGAAAATCTGATTCTTGGTTTATTACATCAAACAGCTGCTAGTATATAATGCTGGGCAGCTGTCCAGCTGCGAGGTTCACGTAAATTAATTTAACCCCCAGGTACACTGTGAGGCCAATTAGAATGGTCCCTCCAGGTGCAGCAGTAAGTTAAGAGCACTTTCCATGGTGTTGGGGATGTGGGGGGAGATGGACAGGTCCAGATAATTTGATGATGCTCAGAATCTTGTGAGAAATCTTTTCCAAATGGCAAGTTATCATGTAAAATATGTTTATGACAGCTTGAATATACATACAAGAATAGTCCTGAAGGAAAATCCTAGCAATACTTAGGTGTGCATCAGTTTACAGAATGTGATGTGTGTTTATATATGTTTTTCAGAGCAATTCAAAGCATTTGACTAAAATTGTATTGGGTTCTGCCAGTCAAAAATATCGCTCTTCCTGTCTTCTCATCTTCCTCGCTTTTTCTACTGAGAAAGGGTTAAATTGGATAAATCTTATATATTGGCTACTTTTTAAAGCAAAAATATAAAATAAAATTTTGCAGACCTTTGATGTGTCTCCTGCAGTCCTCAGAACCTGGTTTGAGGAGCAGTGAATTAAAGATTCAGCACTTCGATCACTGTAGGTAATTCCTGGAACCAGTGCAATCATAAACACCATCACAAAAGCTGGCATGGAAATCTCCCAGATTTACCCATTTATAATGTGTCCATCCATATGATTTAGAATATGCATATATCAAAGTTTAGAATTATAATAAAATATAAAAAGAAAAATTTAAATTGTCATAGAGATTTATACACAAATAATTCCAGAAAACTTTCCAGGGATCTTTTTTTTTTTTTTTTCTTCTACTGATTTTTCTTTCTTTCTTTCTTTCTTTTCTTTTCTTTTTTTTTTTTTTGACGGTTTTGTTATTGAAAGATAATTGATTATATGTATTTGTGGGGTACTTCTTCTACTGATTTTTCTTTCTTTCTTTCTTTCTTTTCTTTTCTTTTTTTTTTTTTTTTTGACGGTTTTGTTATTGAAAGATAATTGATTATATGTATTTGTGGGGTACAGTATCAAATATCAGTACATGTGTACAATATGTGGTGATCAAATCAGGATAATTAGTATACTCATGTTTACAAAACATAATCAATCTTTTCGACCCTTAACTAGTTTCTTGCCAAGCTCCTCCTCTTCCCCCTTTCCCACCTCTAATAACCACTGTTTTGTTTTCTGTTTTTATTTTTGAAAGCTTAATGCATTATTATGATTCTGTCTTTCTTTTCTTTATTTTAGCTCTCACTTGCATGTGAGAACATGCAGTATTGCTTGTTCTGTGCCTGGCTTATTTCACCTAACATATGATTGATTATCTCAACAGATGTATAAAAATGTTTGATAAAGACTCTTAGCAAATTAGGTATAGAAGGAAAGTATATCAACACAATAAAAGCCATATATGACAAACCCACTGCCAATATCATCCTGATACTGGCAATATCATACTGATATCTCCTATTTAACATAGTATAACATAGATTGCCAGAGCAATCAGTCAAGAGAAAGAAATGCAGGGCTTCCATATTGGAAAAGACGAAATCAAACTGTCCCTGTTTGCAGATGACATGGTCCTATATAGAGAAAAACCTAAAGACTTACCAAAAAACTCTTAGAGCTGATAAATGATTTCAGTAAATTTGGAGGATATAAAATCAATACAAAAAAATCAGTAGCATTTTTATACTCCAATAGCAAACTAGCAGAAAAAGAAATTAAGAGAGCAATCCAGGGATCTTTATATATGGAGTTTGAGAAGCACTAGAGCAAATCAAATTTCAAAGTTGCTTAACTCAAGGTCAAATGAACTCTTTTTAGGATCAGGAGATTCTCCTCTTGTCTTAAATTTAATTTCAATTTATGATAACAGGTTTGTTAAGTGGTAGGTGTTTCACAGTACAGGCTTTGAGGTCAGGAAGACCCAAGGTTGAGTTATGGCTCTGTCCTTTGCTTTGGGAATGCTCTGGCCACCACATCTCCTGCCAATTTCCCCCCGCAAGATTTACTTAATCTATTCATATTCCTCCCGCAGAACTCAGCTCAAACGCATTTCAAAATTACGCCTTTCCTCAACCCGTAGATAAAGGCTGGTTTCTGTTTTATGTACCTGTATTACCCAATATTCAATAATAATAATAATGACAATGATACGATAATGGCTAACATTTGCTGAGCATTTATTATATACCAGGCATTACACTTTACCTGTGTTACCTCATGTATGTTTCAAAATGCCCCTTTAAATTAGGTACCATTATTGTCCTTTTACAGATAGAGAAATTAGAACAGTGCTGTTCATTAAAATCATAATGTAGGCCACACATGTGATTTTAAGTTTTCTAGTATCCACATTAAGAAGGTAAAAAACATTTTATTTAAATAATATCTAACACAGTTTAGTGAGTAAAGTGAAATATAGTCCTATAAAAATAAAGTCTAGTGAAAAAAATTGTATGTTGCTTCCATTTTTAAATGTAAATTTTAATTAAATAAAAAGTGAAAAAATTAAGTTCCTCAGTCACGCTAGCCACATACTTCAAGTGCCCCATAATCTTATGTAGCTAGAGGCTACCATGTTGGACAGCCAAGCCCACCACAGTCACTTAGACATTCACTCAGCCAATATTTACTAATC
>NW_007736033.1:37948-53501 GCF_000696425.1 Galeopterus variegatus
GCCACACATGTGATTTTAAGTTTTCTAGTATCCACATTAAGAAGGTAAAAAACATTTTATTTAAATAATATCTAACACAGTGTAGTGAGTAAAGTGAAATATAGTCCTATAAAAATAAAGTCTAGTGAAAAAAATTGTATGTTGCTTCCATTTTTAAATGTAAATTTTAATTAAATAAAAAGTGAAAAAATTAAGTTCCTCAGTCACGCTAGCCACATACTTCAAGTGCCCCATAATCTTATGTAGCTAGAGGCTACCATGTTGGACAGCCAAGCCCACCACAGTCACTTAGACGTTCACTCAGCCAATATTTACTAATCATCTATGACAAGACAAGAGCTTGTCTCTGGAGACAAAGCAGTAAACAAAATAGACAAAATCACTGCTCTGGTGAAGCTTTCATTATAGTACAGATGAGAGAGACAATAAACAAATAATTAACTAAAAAAAAGTGTCAGGTGTTACTAAGTACTACGAAGAAGAAGAAAGCAGGAAGAGAGATGGTGAAGGATAGAGCCTTTCTGGATAGCATCCCAGTCTGTACACTGGCCAACTCCAAGGGGCACCATTCACATTGACCGTGATATGAATGCCACTCCTTGGAGTTGTGCAAAGCAGTAGCCCTAGGGATGTGAGCTGCAATCTTATATAGGGTAATCAGGGAAGGTCCTCTAATAAGGGAAGATTATTTTAGCAAAGATTTGAAGGCAGTGAGGGAGCGAGCCACANTCCTCTAATAAGGGAAGATTATTTTAGCAAAGATTTGAAGGCAGTGAGGGAGCGAGCCACACAATATCTGGGAGATTAGGGAGAATAGCCAGTGCAAAAACCCTAAGGCAAGAAATGTGCCTAGCATGTTGTAGGCCCAGCAAGGAGCCAGCAATAGGAAGAGCATATTGAGAAAGGAGAAGCATGGTAGGAAATGAGTCAGAGAGGCAGCCAGAACCTGGATCAAGGTAGGGGCTTTCTGGCCATGATAAGTAGGTTGGCTTTTTTACTGAGTAAGGTGGAAAACAATGACATGATCTGTCTCTCTCTTTCTTTCTCTTTCTCTCTCTCTCATGCTTTTTTTTTTTTTTTTTTTTTTAATGAATTAGCCTAGCTCTGCTATATTGAGAATATACTGAAGGGGGATGATAAGTTGCAGAGAACCACTAAGAATACTAATGCAATAATCAAGGTGAAAGGTGATAATAGTTCAGAATAGAGTCACACAGGAGAAATGGTGAGAGATCATTGGACTCTGAATGTACTTTGAAGGTAGAGCCAATAGAATATGCAAATGGATTCAAAGTGAGGTTTAAAAAGGAGAGAGAGAAAAAAAAAATCAAAGATGACTCCAAATATTTTAGCCTGAGTCTTACATATGGAGTTGTCATTTTCTGACAGGGATTTCAGGATGACAGGGTTTTTATTAGACGTGGACCCAAATCAAGACTTATTTTTTAGACATGTAAAGTTTGAAATGACTATTAAATAACCTAGTGAAGTGTTGACTCTTAAGTTAAAGTGATATATCGAGGTTGAAGATATAAACCCAGGAATTATCTGTACAAGGAATGGTACTTATGGTCACAAGACAGGTAGAAATTACCTAAAGAGTGAGTGTAGTTAGAGATGAGAAGAGGTCAGAAGATGGAGCCTTGGGAACACTAACATTTAGAAGTAAAGATCACAAAGAAGGACCAGCAAAGGAACATGAAGAAAGAATGGGTGAGATGGGGGGTGGTGGGGTGGTAAACATAGAAAATGCTGACGCAGAGGCCAAATGATGAAAGTGTTTGCTTTTGGTTTGTTTGTTTTAGTTTATCAATATACAATGTAGTTGATTTTCATGTCCCTTTACCAATTCCTCCTTTACCCCCTCTCTCTCCCTGCCAACATCATATCTATTCACTTATCTTAACAAGTTCAAGGAATTGTGATTGTTGTATCTTCTTCCCACCTCCCCCATTTATTTGTTTGTATATTCATTTATTTATTGTTATTAGCTCCCACGAACAACTGAGAACATGCAGTATTTCTCTTTCCATGCCTGGCTTATTTCACTTAATATAATTTTCTCTAAGTCCATCCATGTTGCTGTGAATGGCAGTATTTCATTATTTTTTTATAGCAGAGTAGTATTCCATCGTGTAGATATACCACATTTTCCTTATCCACTCATCCGATGGTGGGCATTTAGGCTGGTTCCAACTCTTGGCTATTGTAAATAGCACTGCAACAAACATGGGAGTACAGGTATCCCTTCGACATGATGATTTCCATTCCTCTGGGTATATACCCAGCAGTGGGACAGCTGGGTCATATGGCAGATCTATCTGTAATTGTTTGAGGAACCTCCATACCATTTTCCATTAAGGCTGCACCATTTTGCAGTCCCACCAACAGTGTAGGAGGGTTCCTTTTTCTCTGCATCCTTGCCAGCATTTATCATTCTCAGTCTTTTGGATATTAGCCATCCTAACTGGAGTGAGATGGTATTTCAAAGTAGTTTTGATTTGCATTTCCCGAATGCTGAGTGATGTTGAGCATTTTTCATGTGTCTGTTGGCCATTCATATATCTTCCTTTGAGAAATGCCTATTCAGCTCCTTAAGTAGGAGCTTTAATGGACAGAACTGGGATTGCAACCCAGGAAGTCTTATTCCAGTGCCCACACTTAACACTCCACTGCTCTGCATAAGGTTTTCCTCTCTAGAATCTAATACAGGGCAGGGGCCATGGTCCGTCTTTCTCACAGTTGTATACCACTGCCCCACACAGTGCTGAGCACTCAGTACATATTTAACGAATAAATGAATACTTATTGTATGGATCAGGAAACTGAGTCCCAAGGAGGTTGGCAATGAATTAGTGACAAGTGGGATTAGAACTCAGATGTACCGGGTGAACTAACATTTTCTAAGTAGGACTGACCCACCTGTAACTTCTGTTTTTCAGGCCTATTTCTTAGGAAGTTGAGTGGCCACTTCCAACTCTGTTGGCCCCATACGTGTGGTCCCAATTTGCTTTACAAATCTAAATTAGTTGAAGGAAGCACAATGATGCATTACATTATGCATGCCTATTTTGATATTCTGTTCTAATGTCCTTTCTGTTCATTATGGTCACTCTCATCCTTTTTTCCCTGAGCACACATTTTAAAGATAAAGAAATGTCATTTATCTTCCTATTTGCAAACTACCTTTAACTTCTATTGCTTTGTTTTTCCTCCAGCAACTTTCTTAACTTAGCTAACTGGGCACATATTCCTCTAGCTATCTCTGTACTGAAGGCTAGTTCCTCCAAATTCTCCTAAGGGCACAGGAAGATGAACAACTTTTCTATTTTTATTTCATAAAGAGGGTTTTCCACATGAAAAAAAAAAAGACTATACTCATTAAAGGAAATTTGAAAAACACGCATATGCATACAGAAATGCACACACACACGCACACATTTTTTTTAAAAAAGAAAGAAAAAAAGTCAACTCTACAACCCAAAGATAATACCATGAAAAATTCTTGGTGTATTTCTTTGCTGTCAATTTCTGTTTATGTGTGTGTATGTGTGCATGTGTATGTGTGTGTGTGTTCATTTGAGTGTGCACACACCTATTTGTTGTGTTATGCTTTTCCATTTAAAAAAAACATACAATTTTATTATATTATGTAGTGTTCTTAAATACTGCTTCAATAGCTACATACTATTCTGGAATGAAAATGTTGCTATCTCTCCTACAAATAGGCATTATGCTGTTTCCAATTATCCTGTCATAAATAAAGCTGTACTGAACATTTTTCTTCATAATATAGATTCCATATTTAGAATTTTCTAAAATTCGCAAAAGTAAAATCCCCTGGTCAGTGAAAAGTTACACGTATTTAAGGCTGCTGATACATTATGTTCATGTATTTTATAAAAATATTACACTGTTTTAAACTTCTACCTGTAATATATGCAAAACTTATTTCTCTCCCGACTTGGCACTGAGTATTAAGTAGTTGTCTCTTTTTATTTAAATTATGCTAGTTTAATAGGTTTTAAAAATCCATCAAATTTGATTAATTTTTACGTATTGGATTGCTTCTAAATTTGACTATCTTCACGTGCTTGTGTATTCATTGTATTGATTATTTTATTCCTGTTCTTTCCTCATTTACCTACTGGGATATCAAAATATTCTCCTTATCAATTTACTTAACTTTTTATAGAATAAACATATTGCATTTGTCACATATTTCTATACAAGCATGCTTTCCCAGAATGTTGTTTGTGTTTTCATGCAGTTTTTAGCATGGGTTTTAATATAAATTTGAATCAGTAAACTCTAAAGTAATAATAAGTATTTATGGTAGAAATTTTAGAAAATACAAATAAGCAAGCAAAAAAAAATAAAATAAAATTATCCCACACTCTTATTATTCAGTAATAATCATTCATAACATTTGACATATTATCTTTTACCTTTTTCTTACATAGTTAAGTACTTTTTACAAAAGTAGGCTCATATTGTACCTTCTACTGTCCTATGTTCTTTTTTCTATTTAAAATGTTAAGAACATATCTTAATGGCATTAAACATTCTTCATTATCATTTTAATGGCCTCACAGTATGTATAATCAAAATTTATTTATCCAGACCGCTGTTGTTAAACCTCTTTATTACTAATATTTACTGATATAAAAATATATAGACATCTTTATGGCTGAATCTTTGGACACATTCATAACTATTTACTTAGGATGAATGTCTCTAAAAGTGGGTTATTAGTTTAACCAAATTTTAAGGTTTTTGTTGTATATTGCTACATTGCCCTTCAAACCTGTGTCATAAGTTTATGGCATGAGGTTTATTTTGACTTAAAGTTGTAAATTTTTACATAGCACTTGAAATAATTTAAAAGGAGCAATTTACCTAGCTATGCATGTGTTGTAAAAGAAAGATAAATATACAATGTGCCAAGTATTCGAATTTTCAGAGCAGACAGCTCACAATTTACAAGCCTAAGAGTTATTTGAATACATTCATATGGCTTCATTCCTAAATGTACTAAAGCAAATTGAGTCTTAAAAATCAATTATTTGCTGTGTTTACATCAGCCCGTCTTTGCTCCCACAAAGCAATATTTTCCAGATCAACTGAGGATGCGGAGGCAGTGGCTCAGAGGACTAATAATATATCTACCAAATGTTTCCATGTACCAAACCCTTGACAAAATTTATTCTTTCTTTTAATTCCAGGACAGTCTTATTTGAGGGGAGAGAAAACCAAGCTTCAGAACAGTTGAGGGGCTTGTTCTAGGTCACACAGCAGTGAAGTTGCAGAACTGAGATCTGTTTTACTCCAAAGGAATACAGTTTTTACTCATCCCTATTGCCTCTTTATGGACTCTAAGACTTCAGCATGAATTTTGCTACCCCCTTATCCTATCAACTTTCACTTACATTTACATTTATATTAACAATTGACCTTTAAGAAGGGAACACAAGTTCTAGTTTTAGCCTTTGGTCTCTCTCAGTTCCTATTTAAGTCGGCCATTAAAAATTGTACATAACACCCCAACACAGAAGAGTTTAATATTAATGAGAATTAATCACATGTATACTATAAAATAATATAAATTAACCCCAGTAGCAGTTGTTTATATAGCCCAAGATATGTCTTTATATGCCTATTATGCAGCATTGAGTAATGGGTTGTGGTTTTTTTAAAACCATGCAGTAGAAAATATTGGAAGGGAAAGATGTTCAACTCTCATTACCATAGATAATTTTAAATGTGTAATTAACAAAGAAGAGTATTGTGCAATGTAGTGAGATACAAAAACAATCAAGCCATACATGTTTGGGTTACTGACGTTTAGTAGAAAAGATGATCTGAGGTCATTAGTCCTTCGAATCCCATCTTGACCTTTTGCTAATATGTAACTTTGAATAAGTCTCTTCTTCTCTCTCAGCTTTTATTTAAGATATAATGATATTTTCTTCAAATGCTTAGGAAAGTTGAGTTCGATATCAAACATGGTTGTCCCAATTGCAAAGTTATGCTAAGATATTGGCAGAGGAAAAACAGAAAGAATTTGGAATGTCAGTATAATAGTCAAAACTACATATCAAATGATTTTCCTCCAGCTATTGCATTTCCCATAGAAAATTTGTGTACACCCATGCCCTTTGATGCCTGGAGGCAATCACTGAGCTGGTCATTCCATCCTGACTGCACTATCCCCTGGTCCACCTGGACAACACCAGTTTCTTTCTCATCTAAGAACCTAGATGAGATTCAGCTCAAGCATCTCCTCCTTGGGAAGCTATCTCTGTCTCTCTGCCTATTTCTTCCACCCAAAGTTAATGTTGTCTCCACTCTGATCCATAGTACTTCATCTGTGATTCTAAAGAGTGGTTGTCTCATTGCCCTACATGTTTGTGTATCAAATAAATGAGTGATATAGCAATTTCTAGACAGAAATTAGCTAATAGACCTGCTTTCCTTTACTCAAAACAGTGGAAGGAGTGAGTTCTTAATGAAAAAAAAGAAAAATCCTGAGCAGCCAGGAATCTCTCTGATTTCCTTCTAGGAGTTTAGCTGTTGGCCCATGGCAGTTGGGAGACTAGATATTCTCCAAATCTTGGAATATTTCATTGCTGTATTCACCTTCAAGCCCCATCATTCCTTTCATTTCTGAAGCCAAAACTTACCAGGAGCTTTTCTTTCATTATTATCCTCCACCAGAAGCCCACTACACTGTCTCCTAGTGAGTTCGGAAATAAGCTAAGAGCTGCACAAAAGAGATTCAAAGACCCTTTGGGTGAAATTGTTATCCTGCAAAGTTGTAGCATTTTATCTCTGGGGATAATTTTTTTTAAAAACTCACTATATTCGGCATCAAAGCAGGTAGAAGGCCAGAACAGTCATGCAAAATGGAATCATCCTGTATTATGTGTAACGAAATCGAGATGAGTGGGCTCCTGCACCATGGCCAAGGTTGCACAGGGAGAGCCCACACACGACTGCAGCTCCGTCTAGCACCAGAGCTCCTGTCCTTTCCACTACACTGCAGCGGCTCCCCCCATCACTGTAACAACTTGCCTTACCTGACCCCTCAGGAACAATCTCTCCTAAGAAAGGCAGTTTTAGACAGAGTAAGACAATTTCTTTTCCAGCACCTGATTTTTGCCTAGACTGTCCAAAGCCAGAAGCCTCATCGCGAGGAATGAGTTGTTTCCAAGTTTCTCATTCTATACAAATGCACCATCGTTTCCTACTATTTCTTTACCTGAGTTGAATTGTTTGTTTGTATTTTAGTTTTCGAAGGCCTCACAGCATTGCAAGTGCACCTTCCTAGGAAGCTGACTTTGAGACACATTTTCATGTAGAAAGTTTTTTGGGGAGTGAAGGAATCCAGATAGGTCCAAGGAGGGAGCTAAACAGTGAGGCGGTCACAAGAAAGGCCTCCTCCAATTCCACGGAAATCTCTGAAGCTGAGATGGCCCTGCAGAGTTGTGCCAAATTGGAGCAAGGGGGCCAGGTTTTTATACCCACCTGCTTACTGCCAGTCACTGGATGCTGGTGTCCCCGGGGGAAGGGGCCATTCTCCTGGGAGAGGAGGTGCTCCTCAGCCAAGGGCAATAGGGGAAGCAGGCACTCAGCTGCAGCTGGCAGGGTCAACATTCCCAGCCTCCGGGGGATGAGTTCCCCTGTGCTAAGGGAAAATCTGTCACAAGACATGTCCTTTGACACCTGGGAGCAGTCACCTAAGCTGCTTTCTCCATTTTGATTGCACTACTCCTTTGCCATCTGTACTTGTATGAATGATGTACAGAAGGGGCTCAACACAGGGCCTACTACCCATGTATCTCTCAAGAGTCTAGTGAGCTGCTAGACAGTGAGAAGCCTGTGCCAGGGGTCCCAACAAAAGGCTGGATGATCTAACACAGTTTGGTGGGAAAGACTTTGACTAGGCCGTAGAAAACCTAGGTTTGCTGTTCTCTGTTCAGATTTGGCCATGTTTTATTTGTTCTCTAAGCTTGTTTCTTGGGGTTGATGTGTAAATGTCATTAGCATAGTTCTTGGTATATAATAGGCCCTCAATGGAGGCAAACTCTGTCCCCTTTTTACTTAATTTAAAAGGTGACTATTGGGTTAGGTGTTATATCTAATCTCTCTCCAAGTTCTTAAGTCTGTACTGGAATATTATAATGGATTCTCAGATTTCATTTTATTTTCATTATATGTTCTTTATTGACTAAGCTCATAATAATCCAGCTTTGGTTTTCATTTGATTTCCATAACCATGAAATTTCATAGCTGGAGCAAACCTCAGAATAGTCCAACTCCCTTATTTTACTCATAAATAAATAAGTGCATTGGTGGGGGTAGGGGAAGAAATTGACTTGTTCAAGGTCGCACAGCAAGTAATGACAGAGTAGAGCACTCTGGTCATGTTTTCTGACCTATTCCGAGGCTCATCACCACCCCCAAGCTCCAGCTGCTGCTGGTACGTTCCAGCCTGTAAGGCAGCATGATTTGCTTTTCTTGTGTTAACATTATTCTAGCATGTAATATCTGTGTTTAAGGCAATGACCTGAGAAATATTTTTATTTCCAGTGCTGCACTTATTTTGCAGGGTTTATTAATTTTATTTATGTATTTGATCTCTCAAATGAAATAATAAACTAATTAGTGGGACAATTTACTGGTGTACTCCGCCAAGGGTGTTTTACAGCCTCCGTGAAAGCTTGTCTAACTGTAGTGTCAGCAGATCTGCTTTCTGCCCTGCTGCCCTTAATTTTAGCCATCAGACACACATGGCAGGCAGCGCTGTGCTGGGGACTTGTGCCTCTAGGGGGTATCTAGAGATGTCAGGTCATGGGGCAAAAGAACTTTCACCCAGGAGTCTCCCCAGAATTCATGTGATAGACAGGCTGCCTCATATGGCTTTAAGAGATGGTGACTGGGCTCCCAGAGAACAGAACTGAGTACCTAGAATGAGAATTTACAGAGAATGGGCGAAGCTATGTGTACAGAAGCATTGGAAGTCACAGCCGAGGAGGTCCTTCATCCCTCAAGACTAAGAACAAAGCAAAGAGCAGTACAGATAGACCAATGTAAAGAAAACAGACGCTGGAACATTGCAAGATGTAGGAAGAACGGTAGGATAGATGCTAGAAGACCCAGAGTCACTGGGACAAATAAGGCAATAGTGTCAATGTTGTGTTTGTCTAATTGGCTTTGAAGTGAAGTACCTGGCTTTTCCTCCAAGATGGCGCCCACCTCTGCTCTCATGACAGCCAGTACTTATCTCTGTCCTTGTCATTGATTACTTGTCTGTCCTCATTTGACTGTGAATACCAGTATATCATCCGTGTGTAGAACTGTTTCTGGAATATTAGAGGGGTTCGATAAGCATTTGTTGAATGAAGGATGGATGGATGAATGAATGGCTAGAAAATGAATAGGTGCGTCAGTCTGTCGAAGTTACTGGGGATCCAAGACTTATGAACGATATTATATTCATCTGCTATCTTTGATATAATAAGCAGAACCCAACCAGAGATAACCTTTTCCAAGTATTTACATTTATTATAGAATTATTCAATCTAGCAAAGAAGCTTCCAAGATAAAAGTATTCAGCTTCTCTTGATGAAACCTTCCTTCTTATCAATGCACACCACACACGTGAACATATTCACTCAGGGTACAGGTAAAGGGTCTCAGTATGCTGACATCTAGGTGGTGCCTCCGCTTACCCTCTAACTGCCTTGTAGATATGAATGCAGTCACTGTCCTGGCTGCTGCTAAACTGTCACTGTAGATTAGATCCAGCATGAGGGTACTTGAGGGATCAGCTTCCAAACCTCTAGCCAGAGACTGGCCGAAGGAAAGAGGAGTGTTGAGGGCCCCTGTAGTGGGAGCTATGACAGCTGAGGGTCCTCTCATCCTGTAGTGGGGAGCTAACTCTCATACTGTGATTGGCTTCCTTAGAGGCTTTACTGCTCACGCCTTTGCTGTGATTGGGTGTTTGCAAATTAGCAAACTCTAGATATAATTAGTGTACATGCTGGCTCTGCTACGCCCATCCAACTGGCTGTAGAATTTTGGGGGACATGCAGATGAGGTAACACTAACAGGCTGATGCTATTTTCATGTGCTGACTCTCATCGGGACACAGACAGACCTCGTGTGTTGACAATGATAAATGCCAGGCCAGGATGGGAACCTGTTGTCTTAATTCATACATTCACCCTCATATGGCTCAGAGAGGAACAGGCCCCAGAAATGCTGGGGTTCTAGACCCAGGCAGGTGCCAGTCATGGGCATGTCTTGGAGATCTTTGGCAAATATCTAGAATTATTTCTGTAACGAGCCTAATTATGAGGCCTGCCACTTATTCTATGCCTACTACACACCAATCACTACACTAAATAAAGTCTTTCAATATAATATTTAATGTCACACCAAGCTGGCAATTAGGTATTCTCCCATTTTAAAGTGAGGAAACTGGAGTTCAGAAAGGGGAAATAACTTGTCCTGAGTCATACAGAACCCATCGTATGAATAAGAAAACATACTAAATTCTCATATAAAGTAGTGGTGATAACCACCAAAGATGTAAAAAGTGGGTAAAACAATTTTTAAAAGGTAATTATCCATTTGGCTTTTTCACTCTATGAGTAGAAAAGATAGGAAAGATAGTGCTTATTAAATTTTAACTGTGTAACACCTACAGACAGCTTGTAAAACATCTGTGTTTTTTGGAAGCTGTTTTTGTTTCTGGGCATATTCCCAGGTCTCCAGAAGCAGAAACTTTTCCAAGCTTCCAGATTCTCTCAGCTAATGAACTGCAGTCTCATTCTGGTGCAAGACCTACATCATGAGTAAGAACACAGTAAACGACCAGATAGAATGCATTTGTACTCAGACCTCTCCTTCCAGGTGACTAAAATAGTGTCTTAGACAGTTCAGGCTGCTAGAACAGAATACCACAAAGTGGGCAGCTTAAACAATAAACATTGTTTCTCACGCTTCTGGAGGCTGGAAGTCTGAAACCAGGGTGGCAGCATCATTGGGTTCTGGTGGAGGCCTCTCCCAGGTTGCAGACAACCAACTTTCTATACCCTCACAATGCAGAAGGAAAGTGAGAGAGCCTCTGGGGTCCCTTTTATAAGGATACTAGTTCCACTTGTGATGGCTCCACACTTATGACCTAATTGCCTCCCAAAACCCCATCTCCTAATACCATCGCATTATTGTTTAGGATTTCGATATATGAATTTAGGGAGGGCCCACAAACATTCAGACCATTGCAAATAAGCTGTCCTATGTAGTCACAACCTGAAGGGGACAAATTGCATTTTTACCCCCTCAGGGTAGAGGTTTTTCACCGAAAGTTACAAACTATTACTAGATTCTGAGCAGGAACATTTTTAATTTTTTTCCAAACTCTAAAATCTCTAGCGTGTTGAAAAGAAGTTACTTACTGTCTCATTGCATTTTTTTGTTTACGTATTATGTAATACACAACCAGATCTACTTGCCAGATCCCCTTTCCCTGCTTCATGTTAACCCATGGCACTAATCACCATCAGACGTACTCTGTATTTAATTACTTATTTGTTTAGTGTCTGTTCCCTGGAATGACTTGCCAGATCCCCTTTCCCTGCTTCATGTTAACCCATGGCACTGATCACCATCAGACGTACTCTGTATTTAATTACTTATTTGTTTAGTGTCTGTTCCCTGGAATGTAAGCTCTATGAGGGCAAGAATATCTGTTTAGTTTGTTATTAAATCCTCAATGATCAAAACCAGTGTTTGGCACAGTCAGGCTCTCAACAAATATCTATGAATGAATACTGATGGATGAGTAGATGGAAGGATGGATAGTTGGGTGGATAGATGATGGATGAACGGATGGTGGACAGATGGTGGATGGATGGATGGATACACCCTACTGGCTATAAAAATTTAAGATAAAATTATAGTAATTAAGGTAGTATGAGCATTTGCACAAGGATGGAAAGCTAGACAAGTGGAATAAAATGTAGAGCCCACAAATAGACTATGCAGATTGGAAACTTGGTATATGATAAATACATCATTACGAATAAATATAGAAAAGATGGACTAAGAAATAAATGGTATTGGGCAATGCATATCTATACAGAAAAATGATTAAATCCTGACCTTATATATATATATATAGAATATCAATTCCAAGTGGGTTAAATGTGAATCACATAACCTTAAAAACTTTAGAAGGAGCTATAAGTCTGTATATAAGTCTTTATGACCCAGGGATAGAAAAGGATTTATTGAGTAAAACAAAAACAATAAAAAAGCCCCCACCTTAATGAGAAATACTAAAATATTTTATTACATTAAAATTAAAAATTTTTTATGTGTCACTATAAACAAAGTAAAAGACAATCTTTGAACTAGGATAAATATCTGCAACATATATAACTGCAAGAACAGTGGATATCCAAAGCCTTCAAATTAGTATAGAACATAATTATAACACACCTCTGTGTGCCACCACGTCTTAGTCAAATATTATCACTTTACCATTTTGCTGTTTCCTCTTCTTAGAGTGCTCTTCCCATGACTTGTGCCCATACCAATTTTAGGACTTGGATATGTGTCAGCTTCCTGGTGAGGCCTTCCCTAATGACTGTACTTGAAATTGAACTCCACCTCCAGTATTCCCCTTCCCTACCTCTGATTTTTCTGTGGCACATGTGGCCATTTGGCATACTAGGTATTTTACTCTTTTATCTGTTTAGTGTTTGTTATCTCCTTCCTGTAACAACTCAATAAAAAAATGGGCATATGGGGCCGGCCCGGTGGCGCACTGGATAGTGCGCCGCTTGGGAAGCGCGGCGGCGCTCCCGCCCGAGGGTTCGGATCACACGCACCCAAAAAAAGCTAGTAGGGAAACTTGCCAGAATTTGAACCCAGATCTGCCAAAACTCCAAAGTCAGACCATAATTGTGTCTCCCAGTGTGTAAATATCTATCAAATACTTTGTGCACATGTGTGAACATTGCCGGTCCCCGGTCCGGTACGGGGGCAACACTGAGGGTTGTGATCCGTTACCGGACACAGAAAAAGACAAAAGACAAAAAAAAAAAAAAAAAGGGCATATGAAAAAGGAAATAGTAGAAGGAAGAACCCAAATGGCCGTTAAAAATATAAAGGAATGTTGAATCTCACTAGTGATTAGAGAAATGCATGCTAAACACAATGAGATACTTTATATTCATCAGATAGGATAAAAAAAAGTCTGACAATACCCAGTGCTGGTAAAGATGTGAACTAATGCTGGATTAGTGTGAATGTTACTGTCACTTTGTAGAACAATTTGCAACATTTAATAATTTTGAAGATGCATATGCACTATGGCCCAGAAAGATCACAGATAAATTTCACACATACTCATACATGCCCAAGTACTATACATGTGCATTGCAGCTTTATTTGTATTAGCACAGTTTGGAAACCATCCAAATTCCTGTCAGTATGGATGATGAAGCCAAAATATGAACACATGATAAAATACTATCTAAATGTTAAAATAAAAGAATTAGAGTTAATTCTATCAAAGTGGCAAAAATCTTTAAAACATAATATCGGTCATAATAATCAGGTTTCAGATGGGAGCCTATAATTGAGATACCATTTAAATGAAGTTTTAAAACATGCAAAACAGTGCTATATATATTTTATGGATGCAAATATGTATTAGAAGCAGAAAAACATGCATGAAAATTTAGAATAGTAGAGAAGTTATCTTTGTGGAACTGGGAAGGAATTCATGGGAGACTTTACTTATATCTACAATATTTTATTTTTAAAACAAAAGATCAGTTAAAGATAATGATAAAAATAAAAACTAAATTAAAATTTAAAAGTACAAAGAAAAGATCTAAAGCAAATATGGCAGAATGATAATATCTGATAAAGCTGAGTGTCTGTACATAGGTTTTTGTTATAATTATGTCTGCATTCAACTTCATGTTTGAAATATTTAATAAGAAAATAAGTAGGAGGGCACTTAAGTACACCTATGAGGGAATAAAGTTCAAAACATAGCATCTCAATTACTACAGTGTGACATAGTAAATTGTAAACTCCACTTTGTTGAGTCAAAGCCTGGGTGCAAAACTAGATTCAGTGCTTTCTTTTCATAACAATCAATGAGACTGGGCTTTGCAACCAGATACTCTGGGTTTGAATCTCAGCTCAGACACTTAACGAACTGTTTAAAATCGGGCAGCAGTTTCCTCATCTTTAAAATGAAAACATAAAATAAACAAAATGGAAACTCCCACCGTGGGTTCAGATCCTATATAGGGATGGCCGCTGCGCTCACTGGCTGAGCGCGGTGCGGCCAGTCTCAAGAAAAAAAAAAAAAAAGAAAGAAAGAAAAAAAAAAAAAAAGAAAGAAAGAAAAAAAAAAAAAAAGAAAGAAAGAAAAAAAAAAAAAAAGAAAGAAAGAAAAAAAAAAAAAAAAAAAAAGAAAGAAAAGAAAAAAGCAATAGAGAAAATCAACAAAATTGATTGTTGGTTCTTCAAAAAGATCAGAAAAATCTACAAACCTTTAGACAGATTGACTAAGGAAAAAAATGAGAGAAGATTCAAATGACTAAAATCAGAAGTGCAAGAGAGGACATTACTACTGATTTATAGAAATAAAAAGATTATAGAGTGGACAGATTGGACCTCCTCACAACGAATATTATGAGGATGAAATGAGATATATTTGTGCAGTGCTTAGCATACTTCATGGCACATAATAAAAAAGCAAGGCTGGCATGTGTTTAAGAGCACCAGGTCTTGATGTAAAGACACGAACTAGAAGCCTGCTATGACTTCTGGTCTAAAAAAATAACGCATGATCTTTGTGGAAAATTTGGAAGATATCTTTATATCTTTTGTTTATCTTTATATCTTTATATCTTTTGTTTCTTTAAACAAAGGAAAAATAGCCTGTGATCATGCTTGTGTTAGTCTTTCTGTGGCTCATAACAGAATATATGAAAGTGGGTAATTTATTTAAAAAAATAAAATTTATTTCTTACACTTTGGAGGCTGGGAAGTCCAAAGTCTAGGGAACACATCTGATGAGGGCCTTCTTGGTGGTGTTTTTACAGCAACTCAGGGTATCACATGGCAAGAATGGGCTGATCAAGAGAGAGCACTAAACTGCTAATTTGCCCTCCTTATAAAGCCATCAGAACCACGCCCATTACTCAATGGAAGGATTAATGCATTCCCACGGGCACAGTGCTCAGAATCTAAGCATCTCTTAACGGCCCCACCTTTCAAATACCATAATGGGATTTCCCACTCTCTTAGCACTGTTACAATGGGGATTAAGCTTCAGTGAGTTTTGGGGGGACTTCAATCTATAGCAGTACTACAAAGATAACCTCTGTTTTTTTTTAAGGCTCGTCAGTTGAACCACTGTTATTTTTAAAGACTAACTTCTATATGGATGAGTTCAAACCTTATCAACAATTTTGTTATGTTATACAAAATACATTTCCCATATCTTGAACATTTT
>NW_007736033.1:54109-55597 GCF_000696425.1 Galeopterus variegatus
GGGCACACTCCAGTGCGCCACTGGGCCGGCCCAATCTTGAACATTTTAAAAATTATTTTTATATGTGCATAATATTGTTCCATGCAGGAATATTTATGAAGAAGATAAATTTGTATTGTTATTCCTCTATTGTTTTTTCCCTCTTACAAATTTCACTATGATGAATATCTCTGTGCATAAATATTGGTCTGCATTTGTGATTGCTTCCTTAAGAAGGAATCCAAAAGGTGAATTGGAGATTAAAGGGTATGATTACTTTTAAGACTCTTGACATTTTCTCCAGTGCCCGCTTCTTTACTGATCTCAAGGCAAGAGCTTAAGCCCTTAAGAGAGTCAGACGAATTACAAATGTGGGGAAGTTTCTTAAAAATTCTTAGACTCTTCTGTGTATGTGTAGATATGTGTGTGTGTGTGCATGTGCCTCAGAAAGAGACACACCCAGGCACACACACACACACTCACACATCCTGACTCCCTCCTAAGAGGCATTCTGTCACTACCTCTTGCCTAACACAATTAGCTGTATTTGTTGATTTTTTTGTTGGTAGTGTTTTTGTTTTACCCATCCCTATATTCCCAGTGCCTGGTGTATGGTAGAAAATTAGTAAATGTGTCTTGAATGATAGAGAGAAGAGAAATGAAAAATGAAACCATTAATGTTTACTTTTTTAAAATATTGTGTTTTGTTTGCTTTCAGCATTCAGCAAGACATGGTGGTGAACCTGACTCTAAGTCTTCATGACTGAAAAACTCTTTTGCACAACACAAAGGTAAATATTTGAGTCTGGCTGGGTCTTGCTGGTGCAAGGATAATCTTTAACGTTGGTAAAATTGCTCACAAATGTCTCTGGGTTCTCTTGAAGTGATGACTTTCATGCTTTGTATTTCTCCATAAAGTATGTTAGAGGGTTCATGCAGCCTTTGGGAATTTGGTGCATAGGGTGGCTTTTCTCTAGTCTATTCTGAGTTAGTGGCTGGAAAAAAGAATATGGATTCCCTTTCTTTTTTTCCTTTAGTACCTAGTAAATGTCATTAGGATCTTTAAGATTTCCTTCCTGGATTTTAGTCTCTTCTAATAGATTGTCTCAAATTGGTTTGACATTAAACCCAACTGTTAGCTTTCTTTTATCAAATGCCCCCCATTTCAATATATTTTTCTTTCCCAATTGTGGAAAATAAAATCAAACCATATGTAAGATAAATGTTTCTACATAGGAAACAGACTCAGAGATTTACAAGCTTAAGGGGCAAGTATTGTTATTTTGAGGTCCTAAACTTTTAAATGATGGCAGCACTGAATTATGCACTTCATGCAGGAGCCAAGAAGGCACAATTGAAAATGCCTATTTTTTTGACAAATTAGAAGCATTCATTCCAGTATCTATTTCTTGTTTACTGGGGATAATGCTGAATGAATCACAGACTCATGGATGGATGTCCCTTCCAACACTTTTAATTAGCAGCATTGCCTATTAGGATGAACAGAGT
>NW_007736033.1:56418-57654 GCF_000696425.1 Galeopterus variegatus
TGGATGGATGTCCCTTCCAACACTTTTAATTAGCAGCATTGCCTATTAGGATGAACAGAGTGTTGCTTTTCTGCCATAGATTACTCCTAACCCCCTTAAATAGAATAGAAATCTTACTCTCCACAAGGTAATATTCATCTCTTCTCCAGCCAGACAAGCAGAGAAAATTAAACAATGGTCCATTAAAAAGCCCAGATAATGTATTTATCATTTCTTGTTTATGTGAGTTTGCAAGGCAAATATGAGTAGGAGCTATTTGTTATGGGACCTTGGGGAACAACAGGACTGGAGAGGATCTGAGACTTGTAAAAATTCATTAAAAATATGAGGAGCTATGGAGACAGAGGAAATTAATTACTCCGAGGGACTCAAATGTCACTACTCATTTAAGTGACCTGGCAAGGAAGCTGAGAAACCTTTTTTCTGAGGGTTTCTGTAATGGAAGAGGTAGGGAGCTGGGATTCCTGAGCTGTCAATTTTTGCATTGCCTTGGTGACTTATTGACATGTTAAGCTGACTTGCGCCCCTGCTTCCTCTAATGAGTAGAGTTAAAGGAGAAATGGGGGTTGGGGTGGGGGACCACTCACCCCCTAGGCTGGCCAGGTTATTCAGAGGAGCTCATCAGCCATGTAAGTAACTGCCAGACCTGGGGGAAGCCAGTAATTTACCGCAATGGAGAGAAGAGGCTGATCATTTGAAGCTGGATTGAGTTTGGTCTTTTATTATTGCTTTTCCATCCACAAAGCTATTCTCTGAGGTGGAGTGAATTTGGGAAGACAAATTAAGGTTTTCTACCTAAGGAGAACTAGGGAGCAGTAGCTTCTGAAAACAGTCATCTTTTCTAGATTGCCTGTCTAATAAATCTCTCTAATGCATTCTGCCTATAGACAGGGGTTGGAAATATATTGATATGTGATGACTTAAATGTTTAAAATCAGTTAGCACCCAGAGCAATGGAGTAAAAGCCTTTCTCAGATGTGTGCTTTACCTAGGCTTGGGATTTCAAGGTTTTATTCTGAACTCTGCCACTAAGTAGCTATGAGGTTCTTCGCAAGTCACCATACCCCCCCCCAGCCTCTGTTAGATTACTTATAAAGTGGGCACAACAATATCTATCTTCCACAATTGTCACAAAGATCAATGTGCCCAAAAGAGCTTTGAAGGATGGAAATATTATAAAGGTGTGTGGTGTCCTTATCACCTATTGGTATATTCTGTTTTAAATTAGAAATGGTG
>NW_007736033.1:58259-61230 GCF_000696425.1 Galeopterus variegatus
ATAAAGGTGTGTGGTGTCCTTATCACCTATTGGTATATTCTGTTTTAAATTAGAAATGGTGAATAAATAAGCCAAAGAAGAAAGAACAAAGGTTACCCTGAGAACTTCTTTAGGGAGAGACTATTCACATGGTTTGAAAAAAAAAAAGTACGCGATGCATAGCCTTGGAGGAGGTTGGAGCCTGGATGTTCATCTCCAGGGCAGTCCTAAAGAGTTGCCACTTCTCCAATTGGAAGAAGTCCTATGCCTTTCAAATGGAGGCAAATCACACACTTGAAGGGGCATCCTTGATGAAATCATGCATCATTGAAGGTGTGGAGGAGGTGGTGTTTGAAGGTTATCCGTCTATTCCTGGAAAGAGGTGATGATGAAGTAAACTAGAGCAGAGTCAGTAGGGATGGAGAAGAAAAAAGAGATGAGAGAAGCCTTTGAAAGGAAGGAATTCCAGGCATAAGTAGCCAGGGTGGCATGCGTGTAGAAGAGGGAGCAGAGCAGTGATGCTGAGCTTTACTGTTCCCCAGGTATTTTTAATGTCAGTAATGGAAACGTGGAAAAGTGCAGGAGACAATTCCTCTCCTCAAGGAGCTCAGAGAGGGAGGCAATTATCATGCAGAGCGGAAATAAGCCTGAAAGAGCAATGCTTGGAACTGTGCTAAGACGGTTGGTGCTGTCGGAGCTGCACCTGGAGGGATGAGCAGCCCCTGCTGAGTGAGAAGGGGTCCAAGGTGGACATCACATAGAGGACCTGCTGCTCACAGCAGCATGGAGCCACAGCCAGTGTGAGGGACACACGCGTGGCCTGCTGCATTTCTTCAGCAACTGCAGCTTTGTATACCAGCATGCCCTTAGTGACTTTCAAAGGTTTCTGCGCTGTTGTCCCTCAAAAGTGGACATGTGGAATTGCCTGCCTGTCCTCATTAGCCAACCTTGCAGTGGCCTAGAGTCTGGCCTGTCCTGAGAAGGCTCAGAACACTTTCTGAAAAATTGCTAAGGCCACTATCCCCATTTGTTGGTGTTCTTTTGTGGGTTTTTTTGACACTTAACCTTTTTAAATTGCTTGAAAGTCTTCAAACAGCATATCTGAGCTGTTAGCTGTTCATTTATTGTACTGATTTGATTGATCCATCTTTATATTCATTTACAGCCATTCTAGGTGAAACATCATGCCTTCCCATTTGGGTGCTAAGACAGTAATAAGACAGGAAAATTTTTTCTTGCTTTTCTTCCTTCCTTTCTTTCTCCTTCTTCAGTTCATCTCTTTGGTGTCTCCTATTTGCTTCCTTGTTCTTGTTTTCTTGGATTTCTTCTATTTACCCCTCTACTTTCCTTCTTTCTTCTTGCAGAATCACACATCCTCCAACTTGAAAGGAAATAGGAGATTCTACATACCAGGGAGCTCAATTGTAAAAACACTGAGAGTGTTCTTAACCACATGGTAATTCCCCTTACCTGTTATTTTTGGTGGTCGTGATGGTGTTGTTTTTCAAAGCTGAATATCTTGGATTCGAATCTCTGCTCCAACATAATACAATAGCTATCTGACATCAAGCAAATTAATCTCTTTAAGCTTCAATTTTCGCATCAGTAAAATTAAAGTAACAATAACATTTTCTATACAGGAGTATTGTAAGAATTAAACAAGGTGATTCATGTGAAAGGGTCTGGCACATTATATATTCTCAATTTACAATTTTAGCTATTGTGATTGCTTATAATAATACACACATACTATTATAAATCCTTAAATTGCAAAGGACAAAGTTATTGATCTTTGGCAACAAGGAAGGGAGAAGCTGAGGATAATTTTCCCTACTCTAAAGCTATTTTTAGAAAGTGGAAATCTACAGAGATAAAGGCACTGGTGGCACCAGAATCCGTGGGTGCACCAGGAACCCTCCCTGTCTGGAGAGTGACCTCGTTGCTGAACAGTCCAGTAGGAAGGCCTGCCAGGTTTCTGAGTTCCTGCTGGGCCTCCAGAGAGCATCTAAGTCAACCCTCTCCCAGCTACAGTATTCATTCCCAGATGGTGTGGTAGCTTTGTAATATGCCAGCTTGGCTAGGTTGGATTACATTACCCAGAATTTGGTTCCTTGTATGTTTCTGATTAGGTGAGCCACGGGGAGATCCTTGGGAGACTTGGGGGATGGAAGGGAAGTGGCACTATTTTATAGCTTGCATGTTACTGCTGATCTGCTGACACATCATGAGCACAAAGCAGCAGCTGGGCCTGCAACTGCTCCCCCTCTCCCTGGGTCCTCCTTGACCTCCTCCATGTCCTTGTCCAGATGGGTCTTCCTAGCTCTTTGACAAAAGGTCCTGGCTTCTGCAGGTCACTCCCATCAGCAAGCTGGGAAGCTGTGAAAACCAAGGTTCCAGTTAGTTCTCATGGGATTTAAGCTCACGCTTGTTAGTTCTGAGCTGCTCCTGGTCTCCCCCATTTATGTCCATCTTCCCTTCCTAATGGCTGCCCAGTGGACCTCGAGCTCCAGCCTCAGGCATGAGACAACAGACTCATAGACTGCTCAATCAGTTTCCACAATTGCATAAGGCCAAATTTCTCCAGTAAATAAACAATACATACATATTTATCAAATATATATTACATATAGCTATTACTTATTCATTTATTTATTAGAGTAGCAGAACCAACCCCTCGGAGATTGTGTGTGTCCACACATACATACAAACACGTA
This sequence comes from Galeopterus variegatus, assembly GCF_000696425.1. Classification (NCBI taxonomy): domain Eukaryota; kingdom Metazoa; phylum Chordata; class Mammalia; order Dermoptera; family Cynocephalidae; genus Galeopterus; species Galeopterus variegatus. The sequence continues at coordinate 60,953 of NW_007736033.1, forward strand.
TATACAGTATATGTACATAAGTGTGTATATATCTATTCACACACACATAAATACACACACACACATATACATAATCTACTAGTGCTTATTTCTTTTTTTTTTTTTTTGTCTTTTTTCCGTGTCTGGCAACGGATCGCAACCCTCAGTGTTGCCCCCGTACCGGACCGGGGACCGGCAACGGGATTGCAACCCTCGGTGTTGCTCCCGCGCCTCGCTCAGCCAGTGAGCGGGAACCGGTCTGTATGTGGGATCCGAACCCTCGGGCGGGAGCGCCGCCG
>NW_007736033.1:62033-66855 GCF_000696425.1 Galeopterus variegatus
AAAAAAAAAAAAAAATTGTTGCTTTTCAGCCCAGGGTATGTCCCACTCTCTCCCTAGGACTTCTGCTCCTCTTAGCCCTAAATCCTCTCATGACCTCTCACCCATTCAACTTTTTTCTCTCCAGTTTCTCACCTCTCTGAATTCAGAATGTGGCTGATAATGAAATAATCCCCATAAATAGGACTGTGTTAGAGAGGCCCTTCTAGCCACTCCATTTCTTCAGACCTGTCTCCTCTTCAACCTTCTTGTGACATTTGATGAAACCTTGATTCTCAATGTTTACAAGGCACAGGTGATACTGTGGGGGGGGGGGAACTGCAGAACTTAGAATCAGAAGACCTGTGTTTGTGTCCTGCCACCACCAGGGCTGACCACATCTGTTCGTTTAGCTCTGAGGGCCTCGTTTCCACAGTTGTGAAACGAGATATGAAGAGCCGGCTTGCCTGTTTTCAGACCTCTGTGAGTCCAGCGAAGCCTGAGCAGCTCTAGATGTGTGAGGCCTACCTGCTTGAGTCTGTCTCCCCAGTCTCTGAGCAGCTCACACCTGGGTTATGGAATTGCCAGTTATGACCAGACGTTGAACTTTAGAATTCATGATGGAATGAGAAATCAGGACACTCTTATTTTTTAATAAAAAGAAATATCTTGAAACAGTACAAACTTAAATTCATATACTATTCAGGGTCTACCATAGTAACTTTTTGCCTAAATTGTTTTTTGAAGTTGAAGGAATTGAATATAATTGTTCCTTTTAAAATAAGTGTATGTGGAGAATGTGAATACTGCAAAACCTGTTGTCTCTATATATGTTCTAATCCCAACTTAAGCAGAAGTATTCAGACCTTTCAAGAGGACTTCTATGGAATGGCAAACTAATTTATTTGTACTGGCTTCCAGTCAAGATGGCAGAATAGACAGTCCCCAGCATCACTCTCTCCCACAAATCAATCAATTTACAGCTGTTAAAAAGCAATGACAGCCAAGCTAGGGCTGCTAGAGCTCAGGGGAAGAGGAGAAGAGACCTATGGAGTTCATGAAGGCGGGAGAAACCACGATGAGAGAAAGAATCATTCTGACAGTTTCAAGCCCCGGCTGCTTCAAGGCTAGAGCTGCTGGGCAAATGGAGCAGGAGCTGGCAAAAGCAGCTGCTGTGCCCTGCGGATGAAGTTGCTTGGAGGTGGCAGGGGAGAAGAGGGCCTTGGTGGCCCCCAGACCAGCAAGACCACTAACAGGGTTCGTGTGGACCCACATAGGAGCAAGGAGCCACAACAAATCAAAAAAGGAGCCACTCAGAGGCCAGTGAGTCATTGCAAGGGACCAGCGCATGGCCCACCCCATGGAAAGTGTTTGGAGCATGGGCGGTGGGGGGGGACAGGCCCACCAAGAGAACAATGGGACACAGCAAGGACAGCTGATCTGCTGCACAATCAGTGCAGGACCACTCAGTGGAGACTGGTTGGGAATACAGAACTGCAGGGGGTACATTTCACTGAAAAGACTCAGGTCCAGACCAGAGTTTCCACACAACCAGTTGTACCAGATCTCAGGAGACACAGAAATACCTATGAAGTTAGCCATTAAAACCTGAGCTGCACAAAAAGCCTTCCCAAGGGAATCAGCAGCAAAGCAGCAATTTAGCTCAACCACAGAGCTCAAGTGCAGGTCCCCACCAGAAGTTCCCCCATTTTTGAAGTAAGCAAAGGACAACAAATTAGTTCCAGTGCAGAATTTAAATGGTAGGAACAACAAATAATCCAACACTGAACTGAAAGAAAAAACAAAATACCCACAGACCAGAGACAAAGTTTGATATTAATTAATAAAGGTCTCACATCACCAAAGAACACCTACAAAACCTAGAAAGACTGGAAGTCCCCTGGGCTACCAAGCCTGGGACAGGGGAGGGCTGGGGGCCCCAGCCATGCCTCAACACCCACAACCAGCCAAGTGATGGCCACTGAGCTGCTGCAAGAAGCACCCTGGGCTTCTGAGCTGGGGCGATAGGGGTTGAGGACTTCAGCCACTTCCCCCTGACATCTGCACCCAGCCCAGCTATGACCAAGCCACTGCTGAAAGCCCCCCTCGTCTCCCCTGCAGGAATGAGGGGGGTGCCACAGGCCTCAACACCATCCCTCCTCCTTCTTCCTTCTCCCACCCTATTTCCTTCCCCCTTTCTCTCTGCCCCTCCCCCCAGCTGCTCTGCAACAATATCATAGAATGTAAAAAAATAATATTAATAAACTTAATAAGCATGTGCATATATATGTATATCTCAAAATTAATTACAAATCAAAAATATCAAAAATATTACAGAGCTGGCCAACAGAGGGCAAAATACTGAAATATGAAAGAATGGCTAAAAATTCTCTTACCCAGTTTAAAACTAACAAAAAAAAAAAATACAAAAGGTAGAACCTGACAGAACAACCTATTATAGAGCTGACTACAATAAAGAACTAAAAGCTATAATAAAGAGACTTTTAAAAAGTGACACAAGCAGGTGATGAAATTAAGCACATATAAATGAAACTGTTACAAATGAATAATATAGATGCCTATTCAAACAAAAGAGCACCTGTCCTCCCAGGCAGAGGGTCTCCATGTGGGTTGAAGAAGTGACTCTGGGAACATCTTATTCTCAAAAGTGTGGCATAGGCAACTAATTGTGAGCTCACAAACCTGGTTAGAAAAGCCTCTGTAATTGGCAGGTGCATGGCTCCTAGATGACGATGCGGAGGGTATCAGGTGACAGCTGAAATCCACATTTATGACCAAGCCTCATCGTGCTCCTTTGCATACATTTATCATTGAACAACAGCCAAAGTTGGAGAAATAGCTCTCTTGTTCCCACTGCCCTCTGCCCACACCCCACCTGTCTCCAAGCATCACATACTGCTGTAGTGGTGTCTGGCACATGGTAGGTCCTCTAGACAAGTGTGTTGGGTGGGTGCATGTATTAATGAATTGCCAAGGAACTCAAGGGGAAGTCTAGCGATATCAGTAGACATTATGACAGCATCTAGGACAAAATGAAATGGGAAAAAATGCCCAAGAGAATTATTTTCTACTAAAGATTTAACACGCTGATGTTTATAACATCTCACCTGCCAAAGGTATCCTGTTCAAAATGAATAAAGCAACAGAACAGGATTAAATTGGCACAGCTGGAGGAGGAGGTCTGCCTGTGTGTGAGGAGCCGAATGTTATCTCCAGGCAACGGCTGGAGTTGTAACATGAGGATTTTTATTTTTAGTGTTGGGGAGAAAATGAATTTGATCCAATAGACACCTAAGGTTGATAAGAAAAGATAGGGGCTTGAGGAAGGGAGGGGATATACAATAAGCTCAGACCAGGAAGGGTGAGGAGAGAACTAGAATAGAGGGGAGATCTAGGGTAGAGGATCTTGTCATTTCACAGTGGCACCAGAAAGCTAATGAGGTGCTCTAGGGCATCTGGTCAACTCCACCCTCCCCCCGAGCCCCTGCTTGGGATGAGCACCATCAGAGTAGGCAGCTAAGGGCTAAGGAACCAGCTCCGAGTAGGTGAAGAATCCAGCAGCCTCCTGTGGGGAATATCTGTATCCTTTGGGGAACAGGGAGATCCTTGATTAAATCACTTAACATGGTATATTTGTCTGTTTACGTTTTTTCTCTCACTCTTTATGTTCTCCTATGGTGCTGAGTACCGGGACCATGTTTCTGTTTGTTTGGTTTTTTGTTTTTGCTTTTTGTTTTTGGTTTTGGTTTTTATTTTTTCCACATCTTTATTTCTGGCATCTAGCTCTGAGAATTAAAAAAAAAAAAAATCACTGAGCATCACCTCTATACACTAATGATGATAGCCCTGATGCCAAACATGTGAGGGAGTGATTGTTATCTACATTTATAAGTAAAAAAACCTGAGGACCAGAGAGGGGAAGCAGTTTGCTGAAGGTCACACAGCTGGTGGATTGCTGAACTAGGATTTGACCCTGGTCCCCCTCTGGATGAAATTTGTGGTCTGTCTGCTATTCTACTAAGCCTCAAAGCCTACAGTTGAGTAGGTGCTCTCTAAAGATTTTTTGGAAGGAAGGAGGGAAAGACGGAGGGAGGATAGTAAATGAGAGCACAAAAGAGAAGACTTGAATATAAGTAGCTAGACTTGCAGAAGATCTGTTCTGAACAGATCACAGACAAGTAAGTCTGACCTAAGTATTATTCAGACATTAGGCTGGGTGGACTGAACCTTTTTCTGGAACTGGAAACTGGGAGAGAATTATACCAATGAACATTGGGAATCATCTATGCAGAAGCCAGGAACTTAGCTGAAGCCATGTATAAGAACATCAGGTTGAAGTTGGGAAAGGGAGTAAGACAGAGACTTGAGTCAAGCAGAAATCTCTGCTGGCTGGCTCTTCTGCAATGAGCTAACCCCACCTCATCCATCCCACCTCCACCCCCAAGCCTTAGTTTGCTCCTTTCGTCCTTATAACAACCTTAGAGGAAATTGTTATCATCATGTTTTAGGGATGAGGCAATGAAGACACTAATTATTCACTAATGCCAGGAGCAAATTTAAATACAGTCACCAGGATTAAGCTACCCAGGCACCAGACATTACAGCAGCATCCAATTTGCTGCAAGATGATTCTTCCCAAGGAGATTTCTATAGGAATTTTGTCTGACAGAAGACTTTGTTTAAGCCAAGCATGTCTTTTTCTGTAAGTGCTTTCAGGGGAAATAAAAAGACCATCTAGAGTTTGCGTGCCCCTAGATTCTTCACCTCTCTTGTTTAACTCACGGCTCTAATGTTACTCTAATGCTGGTGTCTGTATTTATCAGTG
>NW_007736033.1:67413-67896 GCF_000696425.1 Galeopterus variegatus
CTCGGTGGGAGCGCCTCCGCGCTTCCCAAGCGGCGCACTAGTGCAGTGCGCCACCGGGCCGGCCCCCAAGGAGATTTCTATAGGAATTTTGTCTGACAGCAGACTTTGTTTAAGCCAAGCATGTCTTTTTCTGTAAGCGCTTTCAGGGGAAATAAAAAGACCATCTAGAGTTTGCGTGCCCCTAGATTCTTCACCTCTCTTGTTTAACTCACGGCTCTAATGTTACTCTAATGCTGGTGTCTGTATTTATCAGTGTCTCTTAGCTGGGGACACTAGTTCTGGGTGTCCCATTGAAAGTAATGCTCCCAGAAGGCTCACAGATTAGGTTCAATAAAATGTAGTCATTCAGAAGAGTGAATGACTTAGTGAGTCTTTAGTGCTGAACTCATTTAACTTAGCCTGATATCCTATTTGACTTGTTAACATCCTAAACACGATTGATTAGAACAGGGGAATAGGCTCTCAGGGGAGTGCAGTGAGCTT
>NW_007736033.1:68350-69679 GCF_000696425.1 Galeopterus variegatus
TACTGTGGCCCTTGATGGAACCACCCACACCAGGAGCTTCAAACTTCACATGCCAGGGCCTTTTCCAATGTATTCATAGGGACTTTCTTTCAGCTGCAATTAGAAGAATGAATGTTGCAGGTTGTGGGAAAAAGGCCTATTCAGTGTGATTTCTACAGGACTTTGTAGAGTTGGTCCTTTCAGCACTGAAGGGAGTATCCAAAGTACTTGTGGATTCTGTCTCTGAAACAGACTCAAACATTTCCTTCCCTCTCTAACACATTATAAGTAATTCGAGGGCAGGGACCTTATCTGTAATCCCTTTTGCTATATATCCTTGGTACTTCCAACTCACAGCNAGAAGGCTCACAGATTAGGTTCAATAAAATGTAGTCATTCAGAAGAGTGAATGACTTAGTGCGTCTTTAGTGCTGAACTCATTTAACTTAGCCTAATATCCTATTTGACTTGTTACATCCTAAACACGATTGATTAGAACAGGGGAATAGGCTCTCAGGGGAGTGCAGTGAGCTTTTCGAAGTGGATAGAGAGCCTGCATTGGAGCTAAAAACCTAACTTAAAGCTTCCTTTGCCACTGGTTGGCTGGGTGGGCTTGGTTACCTCTCTCATTCATTTAGCCTCAGTTCCCTCACCTGTAAAAATGGGAATTGGAGGTGGTTGTGAAGAGGTATCATACTCATATATGTGAAAACACGTGGTAACGTATAAAGTGTTATAGAAACATAAGTTAGCATAACACATTTAGGTATAAAATGTTAATAGGTATAGATTACATCAATAGAAGCATACCCTTCAATTAGAAATTTTAAGAGAAAAAAAGAAATCAGGACATTTTAGAACTCTAAGGAATCTCAGATTATTTACTTCAACTTCTTTTTTGACAGGTGAGGAACTTGCATCTCCAGGGTAGTAACTTGCATTAAATCACATAGCAAGTAACACACAGAGCTGAGCCTGAAATTCACATGACCTGCTGCTTCTTTCGTCACCTTCTGCTTCCCCCCCTTGCCATGCTTCTGCACACAGCTTACTGTGGCCCTTGATGGAACCACCCACACCAGGAGCTTCAAACTTCACATGCCAGGGCCTNTGCTGAGTACCGGGACCATGTTTCTGTTTGTTTGGTTTTTTGTTTTTGCTTTTTGTTTTTGTTTTTGTTTTTTATTTTTTCCACATCTTTATTTCTGGCATCTAGCTCTGAGAATTAACAAAAAAAAAATCACTGAGCATCACCTCTATACACTAATGATGATAGCCCTGATGCCAAGCATGTGAGGGAGTGATTGTTATCTACATTTATAAGTAAAAAAACCTGAGGACCAGAGAGGG
>NW_007736034.1:0-2257 GCF_000696425.1 Galeopterus variegatus
TGGAAGGTAATATTCCAGAGTGAGGGACATCTCTTTATCTTGACTGAAATAGTGGTTACACCAGTGTGTCCATTTGTCAAATCTCCTTAAACTGTACTTTTAGGATCCATGCATCTTATTTTATGCAAAGATATCTCAATTAAGTTGGTTTTAAGTAGCTCAAACCATGCCACATATCAGTATCAAACTCTGCAATGGCTTCTTTTCACACTTAAAACTTGGTCCACCAAGCCCCACAGGCCCCATATAATCAGCCCCCCAGAGCTCTATGTCCCCAACTCTACCTACAAAAATGGGGGCTTGGTGTAAATGGAGTTAGTTGAAAGCAAGGCCAGGTGCTTTTCCAGTATACCTGAGTTTTGTGGACAAAGATTCAACTTGTGGCGTTCTTATCTGATAAAGCCTGAGGGGAAGAGAGCGGCCAAGAAGTCCACCTGGGGAAGCTCTGGAAAAGTGAAAGGTGGGGCTGAGAGCTTCATCTCTTAACTCATTTAGTCATACTTCATTCATTCGCTTATCTATTAAACATGTACTGAGCAGCCTGTATTTCAAAGATGAACAAAAGCCATGCCAGGCTGGAGTCAGAGAGAGGCTCGTGTGTTACCAGGCTTCACTCTCCCGAACACTAGGTGATATCAGTCATTTCCTGCTTCCAATTTCTGCAAAATGAGCAATTAATAAACACAAGGTTCTCTTCTAAACAGCTCCTAAAATGAGTCAGCTCTGTTTAATCTTGTTCTTTCCAGATAAAAACTATATCCGAGAGTGCCGGCAATTTCTAGGGGAATGTCTGGGCAAAGCACAGGCTGTGTGTGAGAGCAGGAAGCAGCTCTGTCTGTCTGCGGTGAGGGTGGACGTAAGCCCACAGGAGACCACGCAGGGGGAAAAGCCCCTCCTCATCAAGGCCTCCTTTGCTTTGTATAGGAGCTCCTGTGTGCATTCCAAGTGCCAAGCCCCCAGGCNTCCTGTGCCTTGCTCAGCCAGTGAGCGGGAACCGGTCTGTATGTGGGATCCGAACCCTTGGCAGGAACGCCGCCGCACTTCCCAAGCGGCACACTATAGCTGTGCGCCACCGGGCCGGCCCAAGCTTTTCCTCTTTTTGCTGCCATGATCTTTAATAGTCATTTGTGACATGGTCAGATAATAAATGGCATTGGTCATAAAAGTAGTACATTTTAAACTTCCTTAACTATAATTGATATATGTAAACATTCTCATTATAAGCAATTTAAATATTGCAGGAGTCTACAGAGTAAAAAAAGGTAAAAATCCCCCTTTTAGCATCTCCCTCACATCATCCTGTCTTTCTCAGGGGATTCTTTAATTCTGGAGAGTTCAGAGTGTGTGTCACAGAACTTCACTGTAAATTTCTGTAGGTGTGGGCATATGCATACATACGCTGTTCTTTTTTATATGTAATTAGGAATTAAGCTAATGTCTTTGATTCTTTAATAATATGCTGATATTAATGATCTGTGATTCTCATCTGGTAGCAATTTTGCTGTGACCTCCACCCCGGGGACACTTGGTGATGTCTGGGGATGTTTCTTGTTATCACAATGTGGGAGGAGGTGCTGCTGGCATCTAGTGCGTGGAGCTAGGAATGCTGCTACACACCCTACAGTGCACAGAACAGTTCCCAGCAACAAACAGTTATCTGGTCACTACTGTCAACAGTGCTGAGGTCAAGATCTGATCTGACATGCAGCAAATTGTGCATATCTGAAGCATGTATGCCAGTGAAGTTTTACATGTGGACTGTATGAGTTTCCTAGTGCTGCTGTAACAAGTTACCACAAACTCAGTGGGCTGAAACAACACAAATCTATTATTTTACAGTTATGGAGGTCAGAAGTCCCGAACTCAAAGTGTCGGGAGGACCCTTGTTCTTTCTGGAGGACTTAAGGAAGAATTGGTTTCTTTGCCTTTTCCTGCTTCTAGAGACGCACACATCCCTTGACACACGCCCCTTCTCCCGTCTTCAAAGGCAGCTGCGCAGCCTCTTCCCCTGGCCTCTCTGGACCTCCTGCCTGCCTTTTATAAGCATTCCTTGTGATTACATTGGGCCCACCCAGATAATCCAAGATCCTTAACTCTTTTTCATTCAAAATATTTTAACATTTACTTGTACATATTCATGGGGCACAATGTGCCTTTTCAGTGCATGCATGTATTGCACTGTGTTCGTCAGGGTGGACAGTGTCAATTTGTCCTCGTTAGTCCACCCCTTCTCTTCCCCCCTCGCCTCACCGCCCAT
>NW_007736034.1:3257-5610 GCF_000696425.1 Galeopterus variegatus
ACATTCCTACCCTTCTTGCAAGCTTCACTGCCTTCAAGAACTAGCTCTCTGAAGCCCCCCCCTTAAGACCCAGGCCTAGTAGTTCTGTCTCTGTGTGTGTCCCACGTGTGCAATGCTTCCATGGCAGGATGTGGACTCGGTGAGGAAAGGAGCCAGGTCAGGTTTCCCACTGCCTATGTCCATGTTCAGCACAAAGCCTGGCATGACAGCAAGCACTCAGAAGATGTTAGTTGATTGGATGAATGAATGAACACGTGTTATTATGTTTCTCACAAAAGTAATTATTTAAATATGTCCATGTCATCTTTATTGGACTATGACTTCATTATGTATAGGGTCTGTTATTCGTTTTTACGTCTAGCACAAGATTCTTTATATCACAGTGTGAATGGAGAAATGAGTTTGTCTGGCTGGTTAACTGAATGAATGAGTGACGTGTAGCATCCTACCCGACCCTACCTGATCTATACTCATCCAAGGTGATTTTCCTCTTTAGCAAGCATTTTGGTGCTCAAAGCCCTCTACAGTTCCCAAAGCGAGTATGTTGGTTATCTATTGCTGAGCAACTGTCCCAAAAAATGTGATGGCTGAACAAAGCAGACGTCTCTTATCTTGCTGTCTCTGTGGGTTGGGAATCTGAGCACAGCTGGGCTGGGTGAATCCAGTGCAGGGTCTCTGAGGAGGCTGTGTCCAGGTGTCACTGGGCTGCAGCATCACAGGGCTTGACTGGGATCTGTAGGCAAGCTCCTTCCAGGGCTGTGGGTAGGCCACGGTGTCTGGCCATGTGAGCCTGTCTGTGAGGCTGCCTCAGGACTTGGCAGCTGGTATTTCCCAGAGAGAGCCAAAGCAAAGCAACAGTCTTTTTATGATCCAACCTCAAAAGCAACACCTGTCATTTCTGCCATGTTCTACTCATTAGAAGCCAGTCACTAGGTGCAGCCAAAGCTTGGAAAGAGAATCACTCCAGTGTGTGAATCTAGGAGACAGGATCATTGGGACCATCGTAGGGCCTGCGCATCACTCTGGGCAGCTAATTGGTGTTTGCTGAATCAAGTGATTACTGGGTTATTTTATTATTTCAATAAGTTCAATAGCTTATTTTTTTAATGCACTAAGTACAAACCATAGGTAGAAACCAGGGCAGCAGGTACCTCAAATTGTTAATGCAGGTCTTTTTCCAATTAACCCATAAACATTGCACACCTTGACTGGGTGTTACACAAACAAAGGGTGCATGATTTAAGACCCACCGTGAAATTAATCACAGACAACTTTTGGAGCCTAAAGCACTAACCAAGAGCAAGCTCCTCATAGCGGGGACTGGGAAGCAACCCCACCACCTGCCAGAATCTCTGCCCAGGTCCACAACGGGGATGGGGCTGCATGAGCTTCCCAGGGCTGCTGTAACAAATGGCCACACCCTGGGGGCATTAAAACCACAGAAATTTTTCCTTTACAGTTTTGGAGGCCAGAAGTCTTCAGACAAGGTGTTGGCAGGGTGGCTGCTCGGGGGGCTCTGAGGGAGACTCTGTTTCCTGTCTCTCTCCTGGACTCTGGTGACTTCTAACATTTTTGGTGTTGCTGGCTTGCTGTAGACACAGCATCCACTCTCTTCCTCTGTGGTCACATGCATTCTCCTCTCTGTATCTCTCTGTCCAACTTTTTAAAATAAGAACATCAATCATTGGGTGTAGGGCCACCCTGACCCAGTATGATATCATCTTAACTTGTTGACATCTGCAAAGAGCCTGTTTTCATATAAGGTCACATTCACAGAGACTGGGGCTTAGGATTTGAACATATATTTTTGAGGGCTGAAGTTCCACCAACTATAGGGAGTTATGGTCAGGAAATGGCACTTGCCCTTGAGGCATTTTGCAAATAGGCTTTTAAATGTCACCTCAGTTTTCCAAGCTAAGGACAGGTCCTGATGTTTCTATGAGCTTTTGTCCCATCTCCTCCAACACCAAGTGTGGCTTTACAGCTGATTTGCAGCCCCTATGGGCCCAGACTGCTTCCAGCCTTACCTCGCCCCATCTACATTCAAGGCCTCTGAGTCATTCAGACACGTGGCACTTCCTCCATGTGAGTTAGTTTCTGTGTGACAATCATACACACTCGTTCCCATCTCATGGCCTTTCACTTGCTGTTCCCTCTGCTCAGAGTACTTTCCTCTATTTCTCTGCATGTTTGGCTCCTTCTCAACATTTCAGCCTCAACGCCAAAGCCCCTTCCTCAGCTAGACCACCCCTGACCTGCCTATGCAGTACGGCCTCCCCACGTCACCCCCGGGTACTCTGTCTTCCCTGAAGATATATCACCTTCAGAGAAAGCACCACTAATACCGGTCCTT
>NW_007736034.1:6091-6876 GCF_000696425.1 Galeopterus variegatus
GCCAAAGCCCCTTCCTCAGCTAGACCACCCCTGACCTGCCTATGCAGTACGGCCTCCCCACGTCACCCCCGGGTACTCTGTCTTCCCTGAAGATATATCACCTTCAGAGAAAGCACCACTAATACCGGTCCTTTGTATCTTACAAGCTAGACATAAACTGCAAAAAGGCGGGGCCTCTCTGGTCTTTGTTGCTACCTCCACAGTTATAGAATACCACCTGGCACCTGCCAGGTGCTCATAAGTATTCATGGAATGAATGAATATCTCTCTGTGATGCTATGAATTATTTGAGTCTAAGATACCTGTCTGATTTATCTTATCTTTGTGTCACCCAGAAGGCCCAGAAATAACTTTAAATTCATAGGGCTCCCCATAAATATCTACTGCATGAATGAATGTGGTGAATTAATTAGTTTATTAATGATGTGTCAGATTCATAGTAGTTGATCAATGTAGAAAAAGTATGGTCTGGAAAACATTCTGTTTGATAGTATAGTTTAAGTGTTTCCTTAATTCAGTTTTGTATCTCTCAGTTTCATGATTTTCCATATCCATATACTGCTAGCACAACCATTTATGTAATATGTTCTTTAAAATAACTCAATTTTTACACATAAATTAATTTATTCATTAATAAAACTTTTATAATCATTGGAAATGAAAAATGAATATGCTTGTTATAAATAATATATAACCCTTGAAACTAAATATAATAAAATGAAACATTGTTATTAAATTCTAGCCACAATTGTAAGCCTTGAGCTTGTGGCCAGAACTCTCTTTGT
>NW_007736034.1:7297-8194 GCF_000696425.1 Galeopterus variegatus
AGAAGATTAGCAAGTTTTGCAGAGATGTTTGAGGGCAGTAAATCTCAATTGGGCAGTACAGCTCAATTGCATCAGGAGCATTCAAAAGGAACTGAGAAGGGGTAAGTCCCTTGCAGTGTGATTTCATGGTATTTCATGCCACTTCTGCACACCAAGTTAGATCATTTGGAAAGAACCATAGTGCATGACCCATAATTTGGGAAAGACTGGTGTAGGAGAACCCAAGGCTGCTGATAGAGTGGGGCACGTGTGAAGTCCTCTGAAGTTGTCTTGAACGCTGACACTGTGGCTCTGTGTGACAGCCACTGGGACATAGCATCCAACCACCCAGTGTCTGGCAAGGATGGGGAGCCAGGATGCTCTCGTGCATTGCTGGTGGAGAGAGAAAATGGTAGAACCAGTTGGAAAAACTGGTTGGCAAATTACTGGTTGAACATCTCCTATTCTTGGCCTAAGCAGTTCCATTTCTAGATATTTACCCAAGCAACACAAAAACATTTATACACACACTTATACACAAATATCCACAGCTTTATTTATAATAGTCTAAAACTAAAGAAAAAAATGTCCAACAACAGGTATTAGATAAACAAATTATGGTGTATTCATCTGATGGAAGTCTTCTCAACTATGAAAAGAATAAACCACTGATCTGTGCAGGAACGTGGATAAATCCCAAAAGCACTATGTTGAGTGGGAGCAGCTAGACTCATAAAAATACATACAGTATGATTCTGTTCATAGAAAGTTCTAGAACAGGTAAAACTCATCTACAGTGATACAAACTCGTCAGTGGTTTCCTTGGTTGAATGGGTCAGATATTGACTGCAAAGGGGTGGAAGGTAATATTCCAGAGTGAGGGACATCTCTTTATCTTGACTGAAATAGTGGTTACAC
>NW_007736034.1:9680-10909 GCF_000696425.1 Galeopterus variegatus
AAGGCCTCCTTTGCTTTGTATAGGAGCTCCTGTGTGCATTCCAAGTGCCAAGCCCCCAGGCTAGGTGCTGTGCAGGGCTCACAGGATGCAGGAGACAAGAGCTCTCCTTGCACATAACTCACTGAACAGGCAGCAGACTGCTGACGCATTGCCTGTGTGGCCCAGAGAACAGTTCTACTTCAAGTGTTCCACCTCAGGCTTTTTGGTTTGCTTGCTTGTTTGTTGGTTGTTGAGACAAATACTGGACATTAACTCACTCAAGCCAACTTCAGCTTCTTTAAAACCTGCTATGGAGCCTGGAAGGTAAAATACACATTCTCCAGACTGTTCTGTAGCTGGTGCCACAGGTTACTTAGACACTAGCTGCAGGTGACCTTTGTGCTAGCTACGACCTAGAAGCAAGCTGAATCTGACCTTGGTGCTTGCTGCAGATGATCTAGGTACTAGCTGCAGGTGATCTTGGTGCTTGCAGCAGGTGACCTAGGTGCTACCAAGCGGACAGTCTTCAATTCCTGGGGGGCAGAGGGAGTGAGGAGAGAACCAGTATGCAGAGACCAGCAAGAATGGAGCAGGCCCTTGGATAATAAGCAGTGTGTGGTCAACATTCTGTGTCCAGCCCCAAGTGTTCCAGGTGCTGGAAGCTTCTAGGGCAGCATGGTGTTAGCGCAGCCCCCAGTGTGGATGAGTAGTTCTTGTGATGGCATTGCCCTGGCTGCATGGTATCCAAGCTTGATTCCCTGGCCTTCCTGGGGTTGCCATACACTGCCTAAGGTTCTACTATAAACCCATTTCTGCTTAAATTAGCTGGATTGGATTCTGCTACCAGCAACTAAGGACTCTGTCTGATAGAGTTGCCAAAACCAGATGTTTAGCTTCTCTTGAAAAGCTGAAAATCTTTAAAAGCTTGAATGGCTTTTCACAAAGCAGCCACCACCTGAGCCATAAGGAGGTGGCCTGTTAGCCACTGATGCCACCTGGCCTAGTTCGTTCATTTCATTATTTGTCTGGTTTCCACTGGCACTTGAGCTTGGGTCTGACCTAAAATCATTCAAATATACAGGATCCTCAAAATAGACACCAAGAGCTCTAGACACCTACTTTTTCTCTCTAAGTTTTATTTTTTTTTCTTTTTGAACAAAAAGCCTAAGTACTCTCTGAATGACATAACTAATTATTTTTAAAAACCCAAGTTTTTAGTTTTCTCCTTATGTTTGAAACATATAAAATCA
>NW_007736034.1:12022-13339 GCF_000696425.1 Galeopterus variegatus
GAGGGTTGCAATCCGTTGCCGGACATGAAAAAAGACAAAAAGGAAAAAAAAAAAAAAAGAATCTTTGATGTGTGTGGTGATTTCTCTGGGCTACTTCTCCCAGGATGCGTGACTGCGTTCCTGCCTTCCCCACACTCGGAGTGCGGCGGTGGATTAGTCCATTTCTTTTGCTTATAACCGAATACCTGAAACTTAATCATTTAATTAATGGCTGGTTGCTGCATGGGTCTCATCTCTTATGTCCCCAGCAGGTGGAATTTCTTCTGGTGATTCACCCAGTTGATCTGGTCTTCCTTGCTTTGTATCTTACATAAATTCTTTGGCATTTCAGACAAGTGAATTACTCCCTTCTGCTACAGATATTTCCCTATTTTTAAAATATATTTGTGAATATTTTTATTTAAAAATTGGAAAATGAAGAAAGGTAAAAGTATGTGATGAGTTTTCTACCTTGAAACAGGACTTTTGGCCTTTAAGAAGTCTGTACATTCAACTACCCTGGGTCATGTATCAAAAACTGTGAATGATGTTAAGATCATCTTCTTCTTGTACTTTACAGCTCCTGCATTACCTTTCGTCTTGGTTGGATTCATATGGCTTGTATCCATCTTTCCACCACATTTATTTGAACTGGACAGTGTAAGTAGAAATTGCATGAGTTGTCTCACTGGTGGCACTGACGTTGTCCTCAGCATTTGACCCACAGTGGGGTGGAAGGGATGAGCAGGCTGTCTTGGCTATGTGACCTTAAGCACATCTTCTTCCCTCTCTGAGACTCAGCAGATTCTTCCTCCATAGTGCCAAGGGTGCAGTAGATTGCCACCTGGGGCTCTGCAGCTATGATTCTGTGGTGCTCTACTATGGAAGCAGGAGGTGTTAATTTCTAGACATCTTCTGGAATACGTGAAGAAAAAATGATTGCCTGTGTTCCTCTTTGGAAACGTCAGGCTCCAGGAAGGTAGTCAGTGTGAACAGATGCTTGGAGCAGTTGGGTACGGGAGGAACTGTTGCACACCAAAGCATCTCTTCTCTGTTGCCTGGGGGGCTGATACTCTATGTATGAGGACCTTTCATCTTCTATCTTGACCCTGTGTATGGACAATGAGATCCAGAAAGGACAGCATCATTTATTAGATTAAAAATCAGAAGGCATCACCATACAAAACAGGGGAATGCATTCCTGGTATATAATTTTTTAAATTATATATATTTGAAAAATCCTAACTTGGCTTAAAGTTGAACTAGTTTTGTTTTTTCTGCTATGAATATGAAGGCTTCAGATGGGGAAAGCCAAAAAATTAACAATTTAGCTATTCT
>NW_007736034.1:14818-19836 GCF_000696425.1 Galeopterus variegatus
GGGGATTATAAATTCTAGCTATAAATAAGAATCATCTGGGGAGATATTAAACCACATTAATGGCCAGTCTCACTCTAGACCTCTTAATTAAATATCTGTGTGGATGAGGCTCAGCCATCAGCATGTTTTATAAGTTCCCCAAAGTGATTTTAATATGTAGCCAGGTTGATCTGTAATCTTGGATTTTATTTCCTACTTTATAGCCAGAAGCAATCCAAAGATGCTGGTTATCATCACAATATTCAGCATTACTCTAGATACCCTGGCCAATGTGGCAACACAAAGTAAATAAACAAAACCTAAAGGGATTGGAAAGGAAGAACTCAATAGTCATCAATTGCAGGTGGTATGATTGTCTACATAGCAAACCAAACGAATCAGCAGAATAACTATGGGAACTAATGAAAAAGTTAAACAAGGTACACAGATACAATCACGATGAACAAAAATTAGTTGTATTCCCTAAACAATAGAAAATACATTTAGTCCATGAAATTTTCAAATAGTATTCAAAATGTACAAAACACTAAAGGTAGTTAAAAGTAAATCTAACAAAAAAGGAAGGAGCTCTTTATAGAGAATATAATACAATTTTAGTAAATAATCTAAGTATACTATGAGGTGTACCATGTTCATGGACCAAAAAACCCCTCAATATTTTAGTTAATTCAACAAATATGCATTTAGCAGCTGTTAGGGGTCAGTTGGTATTCTGAGAACAAATTTCCTACTCAATGGAGCTTATAATATAATGCATAATATATCAGATGTTAATGAATCGTATGGAGAAAAGAAGAAGCAAAGTAAAGGAGGTTGGAAATGCCTGAGAAGAGGGAATTGTTATTTTATATAGGACACCCAGGGAAGGTCTTTCTGATAGTAAATCCTGATAATGTGACATTTGAGCCGGACAGGAAGGCATATGCTCAGAGGATAGGGGGGGTGGGCAGTTCTGGGCAGAGGACATAGTGATGCTAATGCTCTGTGAAGGTGCATACTTGGTGTACTGAGGCATAATGAGCAGGTATCCCTACCCGGCTGCAGTGTGGAGTATGGGTGTGTGTGGTGAGGATGGTGGAATTCGAGGCAGGAGAAGTAGGCAGATGCAGCCCAGGCAGGGCCCTGCAGCTACTGTGAAAGATTTGGCTTTTATCCTAGTAAGAGGGGAATCCATTGAATGGTTTTTAAACTAGGGAGTGACATTGTCTAATGTAGGTGTTAAATGGCTCACCCAGCCTCTATGTGTCAATAAATTGAAAGAGAGCAATGATGGACACTGGGATATAAATTTTAAGTTACTGTTGTGATCCAAGTGATGAGCACAAGGCGATCAATCATGGGGAAGTGGTGGGAACTGGTCAAATTCTGCATACATTTTGAGAGTAGAACCAGTAGGATTTGCTGATCAATTGTATATGAAGCATGAGAGAAATAGTAAAGGATGATGTCAGGTTTTGATCAACACCACTGGAAGGAGAGTGTTTTCATTCCCCAAGATGGAGAAGACCATGGAAGGGACGTATTGGTGTAGGAGGGAGGGTATGAAGTTTGGCCTGGAATCTGTAAAGTTTCAGGCGATTTTTAGCGTTATCACATTGTTAGTTGTGTTTGATATTCTGGAGCCTGGGGGAAGGTGGGTAAAGTCTAGGCTGAACATAAAACTTGGGGATTTATCAGTATGTGTTTGGTATTGTAAAAAGAGAACCCATGAGATATAGGGAAGCTCTTCTCAAAGAGTTGTCCCAGAACCAACAGCATCAATTTGTTAAAAATGCAAATTTGGGCCAAACTCCAGACCTACTGAATTAGAGATTCCAGGACTGGAACCCTGCGATCTGTGTTTCACAAAGTGATTTCAAGCATGCATAAGTCTGAGAGCCACTGCTCCGGTGACTGCATGGATGGATAAGGCGTTTGTAACAAGTACTGAGACCTGGGACCTGCTGAGGTTTGGAGGGCAGGAGATGGAGATGAGAAAGAACCAGGCAAGGAGACTGAAAAGGAGAGCAAGTGAGATAGTACTAGGAAGATGGGAATTCTCCCCAGATAAATGCACAGATTTAATGCAATCCCAAGAAAAATCTGAGAAGTTAATAGAGCTTGACAGCTGATTCTAAATGTCATGTAACAAAGTAAAGGGCTGAAGTTGGAAAAGACCATTGTGAGAAAGCAAGCAGGATCATCCTCAGTAGAAATCATAACAATGTATCAGATTTGTGTATGAGTTAAGCAGCATCTCAAATCAATGAGAAAGGACAGGCTCTTTAATAGCTCGTGCAGAAGGCCCGTGCCGTGGCTCACTTGGGAGAGTGCGGCGCTGGTAGCACCGAGGCTGTGGGTTCGGATCGTATAGAGGGACGGCCGGTGCGCTCATTGGCTGAGCATCTAAGCAGCATCTCAAATCAATGAGAAAGGACAGGCTCTTTAATAGCTCGTGCAGAAGGCCCGCGCCGTGGCTCACTTGGGAGAGTGCGGCGCTGGTAGCACCGAGGCTGTGGGTTCGGATCGTATAGAGGGACGGCCAGTGCGCTCATTGGCTGAGCATTTGGCTGAGCATGGGGCAGACCATACCGTGCCGAGGGTTATGACCCCCTTACCAGTCAGAAAAAAAAATAGCTGGTGCAGAGACAATTGGCTAGACATACAGAAAAAGATATATTTAGATCCCTGCATAACACCATATACAAAAATATATTCCAGATGGATTAAGGGCCTAGATGTGAAAAGCAAATGCTTAAAAAGAAAATATAAAATAATGTCTTTTTTCTGAAGAAAAAATATTGATAAACTCGAACACAACAAAATTTAAGATATTTGAATAATAAAAGTAAATTTCACAAATTGGAAGAAAGTATTTATAACATGCACCAAGGGTAAAGTTTGGTTTCCAGAATATTTAGAATAGAAAATATAATAATAATAACTTAAAAAACTAATAAGGGAAAAAAAGCTGGCAAGAAATATTTTAACATGAAATCCACAGAGGAGGAAACTTAAATAGATGATAAACACAGAAATACTTGGCCTGGAAAAAAGGGGTAAGAATAATACCAAGATGGATTAGCTTTCTGTTGCTGCAGTAACAAATTGTTGTACATTTAGTAGCTTAAAACAGAGCAAATTCATTCTCTTATAGTGCTGGAGCTCAGGAATTGGAAATCATTTTCACAGAGCTGAAGTCAAGGTGTTATGGACCCTGTTCCTTCTGGAGGCTCTGAGGGACATTCCTTGTCCTTGCCTTTGCTGGAAGCTACAGCTGCATCCCTAGCATTCTGGCCTCGTGGCCCTTCCTCCAACTTCAAAGCCAACAGCATGGCATCTTCAGGTCTCTCTGGGCTGCCATCATCACATCACCTTCTGTCTCTCTGATCTCCTACCTCTCTCTTCTAAGGACTCTCGTAATTACATCAGACCCACCTGGATAATCCAGGATAGCCTCTCCACTCAGGATTCTTAACTTAATCACATCTGCAAAGTTCCTTTCATCCTGTAAGGTAACATTTGAAAGCTCTAGGATTCAGGAATTGGATACCTTCACAAGGATACCTGCATTCCCATGTTTATCNAGACCATTGTGAGAAAGCAAGCAGGATCATCCTCAGTAGAAATCATAACAATGTATCAGATTTGTGTATGAGTTAAGCAGCATCTCAAATCAATGAGAAAGGACAGGCTCTTTAATAGCTCGTGCAGAAGGCCCGCGCCGTGGCTCACTTGGGAGAGTGCGGCGCTGGTAGCACCGAGGCTGTGGGTTCGGATCGTATAGAGGGACGGCCAGTGCGCTCATTGGCTGAGCATTGGGCAGACCATACCGTGCCGAGGGTTATGACCCCCTTACCAGTCAGAAAAAAAAATAGCTGGTGCAGAGACAATTGGCTAGACATACAGAAAAAGATATATTTAGATCCCTGCATAACACCATATACAAAAATATATTCCAGATGGATTAAGGGCCTAGATGTGAAAAGCAAATGCTTAAAAAGAAAATATAAAATAATGTCTTTTTTCTGAAGAAAAAATATTGATAAACTCGAACACAACAAAATTTAAGATATTTGAATAATAAAAGTAAATTTCACAAATTGGAAGAAAGTATTTATAACATGCACCAAGGGTAAAGTTTGGTTTCCAGAATATTTAGAATAGAAAATATAATAATAATAACTTAAAAAACTAATAAGGGAAAAAAAGCTGGCAAGAAATATTTTAACATGAAATCCACAGAGGAGGAAACTTAAATAGATGATAAACACAGAAATACTTGGCCTGGAAAAAAGGGGTAAGAATAATACCAAGATGGATTAGCTTTCTGTTGCTGCAGTAACAAATTGTTGTACATTTAGTAGCTTAAAACAGAGCAAATTCATTCTCTTATAGTGCTGGAGCTCAGGAATTGGAAATCATTTTCACAGAGCTGAAGTCAAGGTGTTATGGACCCTGTTCCTTCTGGAGGCTCTGAGGGACATTCCTTGTCCTTGCCTTTGCTGGAAGCTACAGCTGCATCCCTAGCATTCTGGCCTCGTGGCCCTTCCTCCAACTTCAAAGCCAACAGCATGGCATCTTCAGGTCTCTCTGGGCTGCCATCATCACATCACCTTCTGTCTCTCTGATCTCCTACCTCTCTCTTCTAAGGACTCTCGTAATTACATCAGACCCACCTGGATAATCCAGGATAGCCTCTCCACTCAGGATTCTTAACTTAATCACATCTGCAAAGTTCCTTTCATCCTGTAAGGTAACATTTGAAAGCTCTAGGATTCAGGAATTGGATACCTTCACAAGGATACCTGCATTCCCATGTTTATCGCAGGCCTATTTACAATAGCCGGGATATGGAATTAACTTCGATGTCCTTTGACAGATGACTGGATAAGGAAAATGTGCTATATATTCACAATGGAATACTACTCAGCCATGAAAAGAATGAAATTCTGCCATTCACAGCGACATAGATGGGCTTGAATAAAATTATAAATGAAATAAGCCAGGCACAGAAAAAGAAATACGACGTATCCTCA
>NW_007736034.1:20578-22826 GCF_000696425.1 Galeopterus variegatus
CTTGAATAAAATTATAAATGAAATAAGCCAGGCACAGAAAAAGAAATACGACGTATCCTCATCCGTAAGTGAGAGCTAAAAAACAAGCCAACAATAAAGAAAGATACAAAAGTCACAAAAATACATTGAACTTTCAAAAAGAGGGAACAGAACTGTGGTACTAGAGGTGGGAAAGGGGGAGGGGAGATAAGGGAGGAATTGGTAAAGGGCCACAAAAAATGATTTGTATGATGTTGAACATACTAATTATCCTGATTTGAACATCACGTATTGCACACAGGTAATGACACTCAGCTCTGTACCTCACAGATATGTATAATCAAGTATGTTACAATTTTAAAAAAATCATGGAGGTACCCTTTGAAGCAGCAGAGAGAGAGAGAGAGAGAGAAACAGACTTTCAGAAAAGGAACATACAAATAAATGGGGAGTTTATTTACAGGAGGATGCTGTGCAGCAGTGAAAAAAATAATATCAACATATATTGATAATGTATAGCAAAATATATAGAGAAAAGAAGTATCTTGCCAAAGAAAGAATACGATTGTCCTTAGGTAATGTTAAAAACACACAAAACAATGTAGATACTGTCAATTAATGCATATATGTGCTTTCAGCCTAGTAATCCAAGGAATGATGAATAAAAATTTCAGGACAATAATATTTTCTAGGGAGGAAGTTGGGGGAAAGGTATCAGACATCAGGGTTGGCTCTCTGCCCTGTTTGTTTTTTAAGGGTAAAATAATGGCATTTATCTCTTAATCTCGGTGGTGACTACATAGTTCTCTGTTATATTGCTTTCTGAACTTTTCACAGATGAGTCATAAATTCAAAAAATTAAAAATGAAAACAAGAGTGTCTGCAGATTTCTTATTGAAATGTATCTCTCCCTTCCACTGCATCAACTAGAGATTCATTTGTGTTAACATTTAGGTTTTTCAATTCATCCTATGTTGGACTTGGTCCAGCATCCACTCCTTTTTCTCTAGTCACAGCACCCTGTCTTCCTGTTGGCAAATGAGCTCCTCTCCTGCATTTCCTAGACAAGTTCTGGGTCCCCCAGGAAGATGAGCCTAGTTCAGAATGACCAAGATGGAGAATGATTTGTTCAGGTTCATCCTTTGAAAATGCTCTGAGGAGTCTGGCCAGAGGTTCCCCTAAATGGCCAGAGCAGCTCTGGTCCCTGACCACTGAGTCTCCACCATTCCTTTGATTCTCCTAGATCCCCATCTCCCCAATTCTTTTTTGTTTAGTTTAGCCACAGTCTGATTCTGTTACTTGCAATCAAAGAGCCCTAATCCCCATCCTCTTCCCTGCATGCATCTCTGTGTAGGAGAGTCCTGATCCCACACCTCTTTCCTCCATCCTTTCCTGTGTTGGAAAGCACCAATCCCATAACTTCTTTCCTGCGTCCATCCGTGTAAAGTAACCCTGATCTCCACACCCTTTCCTGAATCCATCCGTGTTGGACAGCCCTGATCCTACAGCCTCTTTCCTGCCCCACTCCCCTTGCTGGGCACTTCTTTTGCACATCTGTGTGTCTCCTCTGCACCACATTTTATTCTGACCCGGCTGCAGTGACCAGCTCCACTCCGGTTGCAGCAGTTTCTCATGGGTGCAACCTGAGCATCCTTGTCCTGGTTCCTACTCTGTGCCATGGTTCCAGATCTGTCCCTTCTGCTCCTGGCCTCAGGGCTCATGGCCGTGTGGGACGCCCAAACCTGCGCACTCACCCAGCTGTGATTAGAAGTGTTGGGTAGTCAACACCCACAGGTCACCCATACCCAATGCGAGCTTGTAGCTGAAGAAAAATGTTTCTTCCTTCCGACTCCTGAGCAAACAGCTGTGAGATGCATTTAATTAAGCTACAAACAGGAGGGAGCAGCTGTCACAGTAGTGGACTTGTGCCCATGTCCCTGATCACTTCCCTTGTCCCTCTGTCCTGCTGTCTGCAACCATATTTACTCTGTGCAAACTTTTGTCTCAGCCTCTGCTTTTGGGGAAACTGAGGCTATAGCACTCACTTTTATTTTCTTTTTTATTATGGAAGTTTTCAAAGAGACACAAAGAGAATAACCCAATAATCCCTCCTGTACCCATCACCTGGTTTCAACATTAACATGTGGTCAGTCTTGTGTCGTCTTTAGCCCCCACCTCCTCTGTGCACCTCCCTACAGAATTATTTCAAAACTCCCACACATCATTATACTTAATCCTAAATCCTTCAGTCCCTGTCTCTAAAAGATTA
>NW_007736034.1:24267-34477 GCF_000696425.1 Galeopterus variegatus
GGTTCTTCCTTAGACTTTACAGTGCCCACCAACCTCAGTTCCCCCAACTCAGCCTGTCCCTCGGGCCCCATGCAGCCTGCAGTCCCTCCACCATCAGCAGGAGGAAGAGGAAAGGAAAAGACAAGGGAGGCACTGGGCAGGTGCGCTCGCCCGACCTGCCCCTCTCCCTTCTCAGCAGGGCAGGGCAGGGCAGCATTCACAGGAGCTCCTTGTCTCAAAGGACTGTCTATCCTGTCCCCATGATTGCTGAAAGTCTGCAGTGAATCTAAATAGCTTCCCTTGTAGATTTTAAATGAGGTTACGTGAAATACCAGTGTGTATACACCATTACGAGTGTAATTTGCTTCTGAATATATTGATGTGTGCACACACATCTCAGAAATAGCCTTTTCATTAATTGCAGTTTGTAGTTTGGTTATTTAGAATAAATTGGCTTCCAGTGTATTGTCATGTTTTGGCAGGGAATTTGAAATAGCGGGGGATGTTTCTGCTACATGGTATGGTATTCATTAATCAGAATTCATTTTTAATGGGTTCTTCAGAGGGGTCTGTGTCAAATCCGGCTATAAATAGATGTGGGCTTCAGGGGGAAATGAGGCTGCTCTTTCTTATGTGTCCAGTGGCTGCTAAGCGGGTACAGGAGCAAATGTGGAAACCACATTGAGTGTGGTTTTCTTCATTCTTTTTTACCCGTTCCCCCCACCCCAGGTGTTCATGGAGGACCTATACGCAGCAGACTTTGAACTAAAGGAGTGGAGAATACAAAGATTAATAAGATAATAAGATACGGATCTGGTTCTAAGAGAGTTTGCATGCAATTAAAATCAATTCAACAAATATTAATGAACATCTCATCTGTGTTGGACACAGGAGAAAAAAAAAATAGGAAACTTAACAGGGCAGCCTGGGTCCTCGTCGGCTTACTGTGCGATAGGAGATGCACACAGGAAGCTGGAATTAAAAGAGTCAGCTGAATCCAATTCACTTATTCATGGATGCATGNAAACTCCCACACATCATTATACTTAATCCTAAATCCTTCAGTCCCTGTCTCTAAAAGATTAGACATCTTTTTAAAAAATATAACCTAATAAAAATATCACACCTAAAACTATTATTAAATTCCTGATATCATCAAATATTTACTGAATGCTCAAATTTTCTTTTGCCTCATAATTATGTATCTATATTTAATTTATTTAAATCAAGGTTCAAAAAATGTCCCCGCTGCTTTTTCTCTCAAGTCTCTTTTTATCTATTGCATCTTCCTCTCTCTCTTCAGCTCCTGACATTTATTTATGGAAGAATCTAGGTCATTTGTCCTGCAGAATTTTGTGCATTCCAGATTTTGCAGATTAAATCCCCATGGTTTCATTTAACATGGTTTCTGTATCTCCTATATTTCCTGCAAATAGGTTAACTTGAAAACAGATCTGGAGACATGCTTGCACTCTGACGTGTGTGTGTATGTGTGCATGCATGTGTGTGTGTGCGTGCATGTGTGCATATGTGTGTGGGGGTATGTGCACATGTGTGTACGTGTCTTTGCATGTGCGTGTGTGTGCATAAGTGTGGGTGTGAGCATGTGAGAGGTGCGTGTGAGTGCGCGGGGGGAGGGGAGCAATGGAGCCTGAAGGCAGAGGAGTTTGTAAGCCACCAACGTCTTGACAGGGAGGTGGGCCTTCTGCAGACAGGACTCAGGGTTCTGACCNAAGCCACCAACGTCTTGACAGGGAGGTGGGCCTTCTGCAGACAGGACTCAGGGTTCTGACCCCAGGTCTGGACATGCTTGGCTGCATTCTGCATGGGCTTGGCCCTTATTCTTGTGGTCCCCAGTCAATGCCCAGGACAGCTCTGCATCATTCTCATGTGGGCTTTTTGAAGAGAAATCCAGACTCTGAAAAGACAGAGAGTGGGTCTGGTTCACCCAGTGAGAAAGAGATGGGTCTGAGAGTGCACCTAAATTCAACCCCAAATCCCTGGTTCTTCCTTAGACTTTACAGTGCCCACCAACCTCAGTTCCCCCAACTCAGCCTGTCCCTNCTGCAATTGATGACTTGTGCTCCCTTTAGTAACCCTCCTTGGATAGGATTACAGCTTTCATTAGGCTGCAGCAAAACACAGATGACCTTGATGAAGCTTCCCTACCCAGCTCCTGGGCACCGTGCATGTCTGTGCATGATGGGGGGTGGGGGAAGCCCCATGCTGAGAGAGCCCCTTTTCCCTTATTGTTAACAATCCTTATGACAAGAAGCTATTCAATGTCACAAGCTCCCCAAACCCACAGGCCATTTTGGGCCCCCTCACTTCTGTACATTCTAGGATCCCTAACCCTTGGTCCTCTATGACACCCCTGCTGCTGTTGGATGCCTCCTGTATCCTGACACACTCACTCTAAAGCTGCTCAATTCACTATTTGTACAAACCCCAAGCTCAGCTCTCATTTTGTGCAGATATAAAGTGCTATTTGATTGTAAACATGTCCCATAATCCCCAAGTCTGGTGGTTATCCTGGCTCCCATAGAAAGCCATAGAATCTACAGTTCTGTTTATTAATTTCTACTTTCAGTAAATATTTACTGAGCCTGTCCTATAGAACCAAGCACTGTGCATACAATGGGGTGGTGGTGGGGAGCTACAACTTTCCTGCTGGAGGACTGTGATGGGGGAGAGACACTAAATACATATTCACATGTGTAAATGTAGAATTATAACAGAAATGAATGGGATAAGGTTTTGAGGGCTTATAAAAAGGGAGTACACTGGTCAGAAAGGTCAGGGACAGTTTCTCTGAGGAAGGGACATTGGAGCTAAGATCTAAATCAGGGTTTCCCAGCTTCAGCACTTCTGGCTTTGGGGCTGGATCATTCTCTGTGGTGGGGGTTTGGGTGCTGTCCCATGCACTGTGGGATGGTCAGCAGTGTCCCTGGCCTTGACCCACCAGCTCTCAGTAGCACCCTCCCCCCTTGGCAGCCAAAAATGTCTCTGAACTTTGCCAAATGTCTCTTGGAGGGCAAACTCACTTCTGGTGGAGAACCACTGGTTTAAAGGTTCCCTAGTTGTTAACCAGGTGAAGTGGGGTAGGGAGGTGGGAAGATGTCCCGGGCAATGAGAAGAGAAGGTGTGGCTACTCCTGAGAACCAGTGGGAGGGGCTGGCTCTGAGCCGTGTGGCAGGAGCTAGACGGGAGGTGGGATGGGAAGCACCTCTGGTGCAATGAGCCACATGCAGGGTTCTGTCTCCCGAGAGCAATGGGAAGACACTGACGGGTCGTAAGCAGTACCCTATGTGCAATTCCAGCATCACTTCCCTAAACTCTCTGCTGTGCCCCGTCAGCTGTAGGCACACACACAGCCAAGGGCACAGTGCCTTCTGACTCATGCCCATTAAATATCTTGGCCCATCCAGACCCTGCCAGGCTCGAGGTCCCTGAGTCTCCTGGGGTTCCTCTTTCCAAACACGTGGCCCATTTTACATTCCATTTCCCTGCTCCCTATCAGACGCAAGCACAGAACCAAAGCCAAGTTGTTCAGGGCTGTTGCTCCACTCACAGCAAAGGCTCAAGTCCTGCCCACACCCCCAGCCCTTGGCCTTCTCTGAGACACCGTCCTCATTTGTGGACTGTGGGCCTCTTCTGTCTCAAACGTCACACTGATGAAAACTAAGAACTGACATGGATGGAAGCCACGGTTCTTGGATGGGCATAAGTTGCTACATCTTGATCAAGGATGGGTAAAGCATTGGCTTATTATTTGTGAGAAGGTCAGAGTCTTGCACGATGACATTGATTGGCCAGGACACAGACAGCACTGGAGTGGACGGGGGCTGAGGAACAGTGGCGATTTGTGATCCCAGTGGCGAATAATATATATGCTGGCATCCTCCCAGCAGAGTGGGGAATTTTTAAGGAAGGAAGGGGGCCCAGTTGCCTGTAGCCTCCTGTGGAGCTGGAGAGGAGTTAGTGTGGAAATCATAAGTCCAAGTTTTCTAATTGCTGATTGTTTTCTGTAATCATTTCCTCAAAAGTTGTGTTAGTATCATGAGATATTCTTTGGTAAACGACAGCCTCTCTCAATTATCCTGATGGGATAAAGGAGAAGCTTATTTTGTCCAAGATTAGGCCAGCTATAAAAGGTAAACAACGCATCTCAGTGGCAGAGTGAGCAGTAGCTGCAGGAATAAAAGTAAAATCCCAAAAGAGAAGAAGAAATGCGGGGGCTCTTCTCTGCTCATATTTTTTGGTGGGTTGGCTTTTTTCATTGATGGAAGCAGCAGCTTCTCAGCATCACCACGTCTATCCATAAAGAACCTGTGGCTTCCAGCCTCCATCTGCCCTCAATGATCCCTAATTCCTGGTATCCACACCCTTCTGTAATCGCCTTCCATATTGTACCACAGTTGGTCCATGTGATCAATAGATTACAGAAGTGGTACTACATCATTTCCGGGATTGGGTTAAAAACACACTGTGGTTTCTAGCTTCATCTTTTTTTCTCATCCTTGGGTCACTCATTTTGGGGGAAGCCATGTCATGAGCAGCCCTGTGGCGAGGCGTAGGTGGTGAGGAGTCCAGGCCTCCAGCCAACAGCCATGATCAGATCCTCTGTCCTTGGTGCAGTCTTCAGGAGGCTACAGCCCTCGCTCCCATCTTGATCACATCCTCACAGGAGTCTCTGAGCCTGAAACACCCAACTGAGCTGCTTTATAATTCCTGATCCACAGAAACCGTAAGATGACACGTTTTTATTGTTTGAAGCCACTAAGTTCTGGGATAATTTTTTACACAGCAAGAGATAACTAATGCATGGGCCGGCCCGGTGGCGCACTGCTGCAGTGCGCCGCTTGGGAAGTGCGGCAGCGCTCCCTCCGGGGGCTCAGATCCCACATACAGACTGGTTCCCACTCACTGGCTGAGCGAGGTGCGGGTGCAGCGCCGAGTGTTGCGATCCCGTTGCCGGTCCCGGTCCGGTACGGGCGCGACATTAAGGGTTGCGATCCGTTGCCGGACACGAAAAAAGACAAAAAAAAAAAAAAACAAAAAAAAAACAAAAAGAGATAACTAATGCAGTACCCATGTGCATTCAGGAACTGTGTAATCCAGAGAACTGTATGGAGAAATCTGGATCATAAAGAGAGAACAAGTGTCTTTTCCATTCATGTGTCCATCCAATTTTCTAAGTGCAACACCATCAGAAAGTTATCCGAAGGTGAGAATTAGTTTTACTTTTTCGTAATTAACTCTACAGTATCCCAAAGAACTTGCGACAGTGCTTAGTTGGGGGATGAATCTAAGTGAAAGACACAGTGAGTGAGAAGTATTAAGAAGAGTTTACTTGAAATAACCAAAAAAATCACTGCCAAGGTCAATGTTAGTGAAGGAGTTTTTCCCTATGTTCTCATCTAAGAGTTTTATGGTTTCAGATCTTACTTCAGGTCTTTAGTGTATCTTGAGTTAATTTTTTGTGTATGGTGTAAGCTGAGAGTCCAATTTCATTCTTTTGCTTGTGGATATCCAGTTTTCTCAAAACCATTTATTAAAGAGACTGTCCTTTCTGCATTATAACTGATTAGTGTCATGTCAAAAATTAGTTGACCAAACATGTTTATGCTTAGGTTTATTTCTGGACTACCTGTTCTGATCCATTGATCTCCATGTCTATTTTTAAACTAATACCTTACTATTTTGATTATTAGAGTTTGTAATGCAATTTAAGATCAGCAAGTGTGGTAATTCTGACTTGGTTTTTATTCTTCAAGATTGCTTTGGCTACTCAGGATCTTTTGTGGTTTCATATTAATTTTAGAGGTTTTTTTTTTTCCTTTTTTACTATTTTTGAGAGTCATTCAAATTGTGACAGGAGCAGCATTGAGTCTGTAGATTGCTTTAGATAGTACAGACATTCTAACAGTATTAATTCTTCCAATCCATGAACATGGGATATCTTTCCATTTATTTGTGTCTTCTTCAGTTTCTTTCATGGATGTATTATAGTTTTCAGTTTATAGATCTTTCACCTCCTTGATTAAATTTATTAAATATCTTATTCTCCTTGATGCTGTAATAAATGGGATTATTTTCTTGATTTCCTTTTCAGATAGATCATTGTTGGTGTAAAGGAATGCAACTGAATTTTGCATGTTCAATTTGTTTGTATCTTGCAACTTTACAAAATTCATTTATTAGTTTTAACAGGTTTTCTTCCTTTGTTTGTTTGTTTGTGGTGTGCATGTGTGTGGAATATTTAGAGTTTTCTACATATAGGACCACAAAATCTGAAAAGAGGGATAATTTTACTTCTTTTCCAACTTGGATGCTCTTTATTTCTTTTTCTTATTTGATTGTTCTTGCCAGTACTTCAAGTACTATGAAGGCAAAAACAACATGTGGGACTATTTCAAACTAAAAAGCTTCTGTACAGCAAAGGAAACAATCAATAAAATGATAAGACAGCCTACGGATTGGTAGAAAATAATGTGAACCATATATCTGATAAGGGGTTAGTATCCACAATACATAAGGAACTTGCACAACTCAATAATGTAAAAAGAACCATGCTAAAAAAAGACCAAGGACCTTAATAGACATTTCTCTAAAACAGACATACAAATGACCAACAGCTGTATTAAAAGGTGCTCCACATTACTAATCATCAGAGAAATGTAAATCAAAACTACAATGAGATGCCACCTCACACCTGTTAGAATGACTATTATTGAAAAAAAAAAGATAACACATGTTGGCGAAAATGTGGAAAAAAGAGAACCATTGTACACTATTGGCAGGAATGTAAATTGGTGCATCCATGATGAAAAACAGTATGGAGTTACAGTGTGCACAGAAGATTAAAAATAAAACTCTCATATGACCTAGCAATTTCTCTTCTGGATATCCACCCAAAGGAAATGAAATCAGCACCTCATAGTCTTTTCTGTGCTCCCATGTTCATTGCAGCATTATTGACAATTGCCAAGACATGGAAACAATCCATGTATCCATCAGTGGATGAAAAGATAAAGAAATCATGGTACGTGTATACAATGCAATATTATTCGGTCTTAGAAAAGAAGATCCTGGCATTTGTGACAACATGGATGAACCCGGAGGAAATTATACTAAGTGAAATAAGCCAGACATAGAAAGAAAAATACTGCCATGATCTCACTTATGTGTTGAATTTAAAAAACATCAAATACATACCAAGAGTAAAATGGTGCCTATCAGAGGTGAGGGACAGGTGGAAATGGAGAGATGTAGGTCACAGAACACAAGATTACGTTACATAGGATGAAGAAGTCTAGATATCTAATGCACAACTAGATTATAGTTAGTAATACTGTGTTGTACACTGGAAATTTGCTAAGAGAGTAGATTTTAGGTGCTTTTACCCCACCCAAACACACAATGGTAACTATGTGAGATAATGAATTCATTAATTAGCTTGACTTTGGTAATCATTTTACTATACATATGTAATAAAATATATATATACACATAAACACACATATATACATATATATCTCAAAACATGTTGCATACCTTAAATGTATACAATAAAAAAATAGAGATTTCTACCATGAAAAACATTTTGCCTGAAACATTCACAGCACTGACAAAGTAGTTGAAATTAAAGCAAAAACTTAAAAAAATAGTTTACTTGTTCTCATTTTTATGAATTGTCAAAAAGCAATTGCATTAAGTGTACAAAACTTGTCCTTCGGTACAACCTTTCCCCATTTCCACGCTCGTTAGACCTTTGTGATGAAGAATCTGACATGGGAATTGATGGGAATCAACTCATGTTCTTATAGTATTTCATACTTTTATTCCAAAGAGTTAGGTAAAGGTCAACTAGATCCCTTCTTTCTTAGACAAAAATGTGCCCCATTGATTATATGAAAGATTATTATAAAGAAAAGTATGGAAAATAATGTCAAAAAGACCTCTGGAGCTGAGACCACAATTTTGCAAACATTACATTTTTAATTTTGCTTCAGATATTTTTAAGGAAATAGAATGATATAAAGATAGAATAATTATTTCTTGAGTCAGACCTGTGCCCTTCTTACTTTCCATCTCTCAAATTTTGTGATATCCTTTTGTCCATATTTTCATATTTTTTACTACATGTGTTTGTAACCAGTAACAATATATAGTATTATCTTGTGTTTAAAAAAATGTAATTTGTGTTATGCTCTATATAGACTTCCAAAATGCATTTCTTTTATTCACCACCAAGCCACTATGTTTTTGAGATTTATCAATTTATATGTACATAGCCATAATTTATTTATTTCATCAGCTATATACTATTCCATTAGTACTGAAATATAATACAAATGTATGTATGTTCATGACAATGAACACTAAAATATTTCTAAATTTTCTCTGTCCCCCAAGTGCCGTACTAGCAGAACAATGTGTGGATCCTCATACACGTGTCTTATTTTTCAAAAGAGAGGGTGCACTCTCCTTCCGTAGTATTATTTAGATGCCTCAATACGCATCAACCTTCAGGTCAGCTTTTTACCAAGATTGTCACCATGGAAACCACTGATGCTTCTTCATATCACAATGCCCAGCAGGCAAAGTGAGGATACAGTCAAAAATAGGAGCTCCAGAGAGCTGACACTTTAAATTTTCCATTTTCTAGAAGGTGTTCTGTTGAATACTTGCAGAATTACCAAAAACACACTAAAGCCAACCCCCTCCAAAGTGGAGTGTTTCTGGAAGCAGAAAAAAGCCAGAATCTCGCCAGGTGAATTAGAGGCTCATCCACCGTCTCCGAATGTTGGAGTCCTTTGGAGTTTATCATGCTGCCTGCTCCCTCCCTCTCCTTGGCCACTCCAGTGTAACATTTGAGGATAAAAGCAGTCATAAAGTAAGAGGTCGCTGGAAAGAAGTTTGGTGATCAGAGTCCTGCAGTTACCAGCCACAATTCATTTCCTTAAATACACTGAAAATCATTTGCTCTGCATGTTAACAACGTTTCTGAATGGCAGGGTGTGCAGAAAGCCTGTGGGGTTTAATGAATTATGTAGCATGTGTTTTCTTTCACCAGAATTCATGTTTATTGACCAGTTTCTTAAATAAAAAATATTATTTTTAGAATTTGGGGGAGGAAATAGCTGGCAAAACCATCTTTATCTTTGCAAATGACTTCTTTATTTACTTTTGTTGAGATGTTGAAAATTGATATAAAGGTGACGAACTGACTCTTAGTGAATTTTTTTTTCACTTGCCTTATCCAAAATATCCAGTGTGCTGCTGTGGGGATTTGATGATTCTAACGTGAAGCCACGGAGGGAGACCAACAAAAGGCCACAGCTCTGCAGCCCTTTGGGATGCAGCCACTAGCTCCCTGGGAGGACCTGGGGACCGGCTGTGAGTTCCCACTCTGTGGTCATCAGGAGATGATCGACTGGGTGTGGAGGGAAAATGCCAAGCACATGGTGCAGACTGCTGCTCTGATAAGAAACTATGACATGAAAAAGGGTACAGAGCTGGCACAAGGCTTAATCCTCAGTCAAATCCACACACAATGAGAAACATTTCTATAATAAAAATTAATTTCGAAGTCTTATTTTTTTAAAGATAAGTTGTTGGACTCTGGGGCAACCAACAAGAGGTTAGAACCTTCACCCCTCACTGGGAGTCCTGCTGTCCCCATGGCCCCGTGAGGCTTCCGTGTGTGACGTGCACTAGAAGGAGCTGTAGGAGACCGTCCGTTTATCTTCTCTTCATGGAGAGCATTTATACAGAGAGATAACTCCCTCCCCTCCACCCACTGACCTCCAGACAATTTGACAATATTTCCTCTACTGTTTTACTCAACGTCCTG
The DNA here is from genome assembly GCF_000696425.1 of Galeopterus variegatus. Taxonomy (NCBI): domain Eukaryota; kingdom Metazoa; phylum Chordata; class Mammalia; order Dermoptera; family Cynocephalidae; genus Galeopterus; species Galeopterus variegatus. Next base: position 34,106 of record NW_007736034.1, read on the forward strand.
AAACAAATAGGCTAAAATGCACACGCATTGCCAGTTGGTCCAAGTCCGTACAATGTCCTTTCTCTCAATAAATTTGTTCATTTATGCATTCATTCATGTTCTATTCATTTACCCTGTATATTCACTTTATGTATTCAATTAAATGGTTTTAAAAATTCATAGCATAATGCTGAGTAGATGCTAGATGCTAGAAAGTAGACTTCGTGAGAAAAACACACAATGTGCTAGATACTGGGGGACTGAATCACAGCCCCAGCATGCTACGTCAGGCCTTAGAGATTTGAAGGACTGAGATTGCCACACCAAATTTTGGAGAACAAATAGCGGGGGCAAAGGCTTGGAGTTGGGGATAAAGGGATAATAGAAATCCCT
>NW_007736034.1:35609-37127 GCF_000696425.1 Galeopterus variegatus
CTTTTTTTTTTTTTTTTTTTTTTTTTGTCTTTTCCAGCCTTGAGAGGCTGCCACATCCCTCCATCTTCAGAACCACCCGTGATGAGCAAGTCTTTCCATGTGGCATCACTCCGACCTCCTCTCCTGTCCCCCTCTTCTGCTTTTAAGAACTTGTGATTACATTGGCTCTTCCTGGATAATCCTGAATAATCTCCCTATTCTAAGGTGAGCTGATTAGCAACCTTAATTCTATCTGAAGCCTTAATTTCCCTTTGCCATGTAACCTAATGTATTCAAGAACCTAATATATAGATTCTTGGGATTAGTCTGTGGATACCTTTGAGAAGCCATTACTCTACCAACCTCAGCAGCTAAACAGAAGAACCAGGATTGGAACTTGGGTCTCTTGACTTCTATGCCTATTCTCTTCTCCACTATTCCAGCAGGTTCAAAAGTGGAGAATCGGTACAATAGCTGTGGATAACAATTTGGGTATATTTAGTAAAGCTGAGGCACAGCAATTCCAGCAACAGATTAAAAAAAATATATCCTGAGTATACCCTGGAGAAACTCTCACATTTATATCAGGAGATGTGTTCAGGAATGTTCTTAGCAGTACTATTTGTAACAGAAAGAAAATCAGAAACAACTTAAATGCACACTAAGAGACTGGATATATATTGTAATATATTTAGATAGCAGAACAGTATACAACATTGAAAATTAATGAAATTTGAACTTCAAATATCAACATAGATAATTTTCACAAGTATAATGTTGAGCAAAATAAAAACTGTAATTTTTGTGCTGTATGACATTGTATAAAGTGTAAAACATTCAAAATGATACTATGTATTCCTCAGGAATACATACATATGTGATTGTCCTGCAGTGCCTGGGGTCCTGAGCGTCGTGTCTGGGATGGTGGATTTGTGTGGGGGAGGCAGGTGTGAGCAGCTGTTAACAGCACAGGGCACCACTCTTCCCACTCATGGGTGGGTGCATGGGGACTCCTTGTACTATTCTTATTCTTTTAAAAAATTTTTATATTAATTTTTTATTTATTATTAGCATATTCATTCTTACAAATTGTGAAATTTCTTTATGCCCTTTACCCGACCTATCACTTCCCAGCCCCCCTCCCTCCCCCCGTCTGTAGCACCCTTAGGTTTGTTCTCTCCTTCTGAAAGTTCAGCCTATTGTTGTGGTCTGGTCTTTCTTTCTTTCCTTCATTCCTTCCTTCTTCCCTCCCCCTCTCCTCCCTCCATCCCTCCTTCCTTCCTTCTTAGCACCCAGTTATGAATGAGAACATGCGGTATTTCTGTTTCTTTGTCTGGCTTATTTCACCAGACTCATCCATGTTGCTGCAAATAGCAGAATTTCATTCCTTTTTATGGCTGAGTAGTGTTCCACTGTGTCGAAAGGAATGGAAATCATTATACTTTTAAAATATAAATACTTTTTAACACTTCATAATATTTTCTAGTAAGAATTACAGATATTCTGGCTCTGACATTTCTTAAGTGATAGTAAGAAGAG
>NW_007736034.1:38661-40744 GCF_000696425.1 Galeopterus variegatus
GGGTCTAGGAAAACCAGTACTGGCTTTTTCTGTGTGTGGACAGGGCCAGGCCTGCCTGTGGTTCAGGAGCTGTCGGAGGAGGAGGAGGAGGAAGGAAAACACACATTAGCCAGTTTTATCGGCTCCTACATGCACGCGGCCTCCCATGAGCTCCTTGTCCACTGAATGACGTGTCCTGACAGCGTTCGATCTGCATCCAACGCAAGCAGAGCTGGGCAGCTGAGCTTCAGGTGGGAGGAAACGAGAGGAAGGGGGTGTTGGCCAGGGCTGGGGCACAGATGTGAAGAGAGTGTGGACTGTGCACGCTCGTGTCCTCTGCTGTAACAGACACCGAACCCCTGATTTATCCTCACAGCCCACACTGTAAAATCGCGGGGCACTGCCGTGGCTGAGGTCACGGCCAGTGAGCGGCTGTGTCTCCGATTCAATGCCCAAATTTATAGGACCTGGGAGATGAATCCGGCAAGTTTGCTGCGTCTTCTTTCCCTTCCAGCATTCCCTCAACCTCTTCTTCAGATAATGCTCGAGTCAATACCATCTCGTTAACACAAAGATCCTGTATTAAGCCTGACAGTTTACAAATTGCTCAGGCTTTCATTTTCAATATCATCGGGCTGCTAAGGTCCAGAGCTCCACCAATCCAGGCTGCTGAGACTTTGAATAATGCGGATGCAATGGTTTTAAATTGCTCCTTCTTCCTCGTTAAATGAGAAGATAAGCTGGTTGGAGGCACCCAGGAAATCTCATAAAACCTCAAAACCTCAGTCCTCGCNAAGATAAGCTGGTTGGAGGCACCCAGGAAATCTCATAAAACCTCAAAACCTCAGTCCTCGCACTGCCAGGATCTCCAGGTGGACACTTAATTTTCTGCTTGCGTGTTTAAATTCAGAATCCGAGGCCTGGTTTTATACAAACGCCACTCTCACATTTGGTGAGAAAGACACAGTATTAAAAGCCCAGCCTCTTGAACATCAGACCATAACAGACTGCTCCAAAAAGACGTGCACTCCCAAAGCATAAGCCATTGCCATTTGCACATAGGGAAGTTGGGATTGAGAATCCTGTGCCTCAGCTGCAGGTGGGCCACTAACACTAAGGAGCTGTGAGACCTCCAAAAAGATACCTGACCTCCCTGAGCCTTAGTTGCCTCAGGCATAAAATGAAGAGATTAGAGGGTGGCTGAAGACCTTTCCAGCAATAAAAATCCATGATTCGGGGTCAGTTCCTGGCTGGTCTCAGAGGCAGAAGGCAAGCCCAAGAAAGCCTTCAGTATACACAGACAAGGCGTGAAATATCAAATAAATCACTTGAGAAATGACTTCTGATCACCTCAAGAAGAAAGTTGCAGTCTGGTGTCTGTGGACTTCGATGCTTTTTTAGCACTCGATAATTCCTCCTTTTAACCAGGAGCCCGAGGCCCCAGGCTCAGAGGTTCCTTCAAGTGCCTCACAGAGCTGGGATTTAGTAATGAAAGCAGCTCGTGTCTATTGGATTTGGTTTCAGGTTTACTTTCTCCTCATGGCAAAGGGATAATGCTTTGCCACTTACGGGGTGGTATAAAGTCTCTTTTTGACATTAGTTATTCTAGAATATGAAGATGATTTATTTTTTTTAAAAGTGGCTGAATTTGAGGAAATACTGTGTGGGAGCTGTCTTTATTTTCTCTTTCTTCTCCGTTTAAAGAGATGTTGAACAGAATGTAAAACGTCTGGGAAGGCCCCATCTTTTTTTATCATCAAAACAATTCATTTGGAAATTCAGCCATTTCCTTGACCTGCAGCCTGGAGTGACAAAGAGCTCATGACAGCCGGGGACATATTCTGAACAGGGGAAAGGAGGTGTTTGCACATATAGTAAGAAATATAGGAATAATAGTTTGTGTGAGGAATTCAGTAGCTAACAAAAAAGGCTCAAAATTAGAGAAAATAAAAGCCCATACAGAGGAAATGTTTTGAAAAGTAGAATGACGAAAAATCTAAAAACGAAAGTGGAAGGACAGGAGGACAACGGGTGATGCACATGAGGAAGGGGGTCTGGGTAAAGGCAGGACATTGCAGGCTCTAGGGGTGGCGGTGGGGGGGTG
>NW_007736034.1:41987-42536 GCF_000696425.1 Galeopterus variegatus
GGGAAGAATTGTAATGCATCTGCCACCACTGTAATTTTCCCTTTGGCAAAATATTTTTTGGCAAAGATGTTAGGTAAAAACAACCAGAGAAGCCAGGAGAGAACCACATGACCAAGAACTACATCAAGGGTTCGATGATTTCACACTTGTCACATTGCATCCTTTAGCCCTATGTTACCACCAGGAACCTTTTTGATGGAGTTTCTGTCCTGCTTACAACCCTCGTGTCTCCAGGGAATTTCCAAACATAGGGTTGCCCCTGAAATCCTGTGACTCATGGCACTATTTCTCTGGGGTCCCAGCCAGGGAGGAATTGGCCACCTAGTGCATATCAGGGTGGAGAGCTGAGAAATGTCCAGAAATGATGACGCATTTTTCTCTAAAGAGATCTGAGCTCCGGTGAGTAGCAAGTCAGAGTCAAAATGTCCCTTTAAAATAAGAGAATGTGTCACAAAGATGGAGTCAAGTACAGGATTGTTGACACCCCACATTTAGTGATTTTATCTGCCTAACAAGATTCATCCCATCCCTCCCAGTTCAGGCTCCCCT